>NW_027331308.1:0-68024 GCF_022965805.1 Primulina eburnea
ATCCGTTTGAGGATGACAAGTAGTAGATTACAACTTTATTGTGCAAAGTTTAGCCCATAAAGTAATCCATAAATAGAATCCCTCCCTTCTTAGTCCTAGGCAACCCAAAATAAAGTCATAGAAATGTCAATCCAAGTTCTTTAAGAATAGCACGCAAAACGTGTTCTCAAAGTTCTATTTACAACTTAAGTTTGTCCATCCGTTTGAGGATGACAAGTAGTAGATTACAACTTTATTGTGCAAAGTTTAGCCCATAAAGTAATCCATAAATAGAATCCCTCCCCTTCTTAGTCCTAGGCAACCCCAAAATAAAGTCCATAGAAATGTCAATCCAAGTTCTTTTAAGAATAGCACGCAAAAGTGTTCCCAAAGTTCTATTTACAACTTCAGTTTGTCCATCCGTTTGAGGATGACAAGTAGTAGATTACAACTTTATTGTGCAAAGTTTAGCCCATAAAGTAATCCATAAATAGAATCCCTCCCCTTCTTAGTCCTAGGCAACCCCAAAATAAAGTCCATAGAAATGTCAATCCAAGTTCTTTTAAGAATAGCACGCAAAAGTGTTCCCAAAGTTCTATTTACAACTTCAGTTTGTCCATCCGTTTGAGGATGACAAGTAGTAGATTACAACTTTATTGTGCAAAGTTTAGCCCATAAAGTAATCCATAAATAGAATCCCTCCCCTTCTTAGTCCTAGGCAACCCCAAAATAAAGTCCATAGAAATGTCAATCCAAGTTCTTTTAAGAATAGCACGCAAACGTGTTCTCAAAGTTCTATTTACAACTTCAGTTTGTCCATCCGTTTGAGGATGACAAGTAGTAGATTACAACTTTATTGTGCAAAGTTTAGCCCATAAAGTAATCCATAAATAGAATCCCTCCCCTTCTTAGTCCTAGGCAACCCCAAAATAAAGTCCATAGAAATGTCAATCCAAGTTCTTTTAAGAATAGCACGCAAAAGTGTTCCCAAAGTTCTATTTACAACTTCAGTTTGTCCATCCGTTTGAGGATGACAAGTAGTAGATTACAACTTTATTGTGCAAAGTTTAGCCCATAAAGTAATCCATAAATAGAATCCCTCCCCTTCTTAGTCCTAGGCAACCCAAAATAAAGTCCATAGAAATGTCAATCCAAGTTCTTTTAAGAATAGCACGCAAAAGTGTTCCCAAAGTTCTATTTACAACTTCAGTTTGTCCATCCGTTTGAGGATGACAAGTAGTAGATTACAACTTTATTGTGCAAAGTTTAGCCCATAAAGTAATCCATAAATAGAATCCCTCCCCTTCTTAGTCCTAGGCAACTCCAAAATAAAGTCCATAGAAATGTCAATCCAAGTTCTTTTAAGAATAGCACGCAAAAGTGTTCCCAAAGTTCTATTTACAACTTCAGTTTGTCCATCCGTTTGAGGATGACAAGTAGTAGATTACAACTTTATTGTGCAAAGTTTAGCCCATAAAGTAATCCATAAATAGAATCCCTCCCCTTCTTAGTCCTAGGCAACCCCAAAATAAAGTCCATAGAAATGTCAATCCAAGTTCTTTTAAGAATAGCACGCAAAAGTGTTCCCAAAGTTCTATTTACAACTTCAGTTTGTCCATCCGTTTGAGGATGACAAGTAGTAGATTACAACTTTATTGTGCAAAGTTTAGCCCATAAAGTAATCCATAAATAGAATCCCTCCCCTTCTTAGTCCTAGGCAACCCCAAAATAAAGTCCATAGAAATGTCAATCCAAGTTCTTTTAAGAATAGCACGCAAACGTGTTCCTCAAAGTTCTATTTACAACTTCAGTTTGTCCATCCGTTTGAGGATGACAAGTAGTAGATTACAACTTTATTGTGCAAAGTTTAGCCCATAAAAGTAATCCATAAATAGAATCCCTCCCCTTCTTAGTCCTAGGCAACCCCAAAATAAAGTCCATAGAAATGTCAATCCAAGTTCTTTTAAGAATAGCACGCAAAAGTGTTCCCAAAGTTCTATTTACAACTTCAGTTTGTCCATCCGTTTGAGGATGACAAGTAGTAGATTACAACTTTATTGTGCAAAGTTTAGCCCATAAAGTAATCCATAAATAGAATCCCTCCCCTTCTTAGTCCTAGGCAACCCCAAAATAAAGTCCATAGAAATGTCAATCCAAGTTCTTTTAAGAATAGCACGCAAACGTGTTCTCAAAGTTCTATTTACAACTTCAGTTTGTCCATCCGTTTGAGGATGACAAGTAGTAGATTACAACTTTATTGTGCAAAGTTTAGCCCATAAAGTAATCCTATAAATAGAATCCCTCCCCTTCTTAGTCCTAGGCAACCCCAAAATAAAGTCCATAGAAATGTCAATCCAAGTTCTTTTAAGAATAGCACGCAAAAGTGTTCCCAAAGTTCTATTTACAACTTCAGTTTGTCCATCCGTTTGAGGATGACAAGTAGTAGATTACAACTTTATTGTGCAAAGTTTAGCCCATAAAGTAATCCATAAATAGAATCCCTCCCCTTCTTAGTCCTAGGCAACCCCAAAATAAAGTCCATAGAAATGTCAATCCAAGTTCTTTTAAGAATAGCACGCAAAAGTGTTCCCAAAGTTCTATTTACAACTTCAGTTTGTCCATCCGTTTGAGGATGACAAGTAGTAGATTACAACTTTATTGTGCAAAGTTTAGCCCATAAAGTAATCCATAAATAGAATCCCTCCCCTTCTTAGTCCAAGGCAACTCCAAAATAAAGTCCATAGAAATGTCAATCCAAGTTCTTTTAAGAATAGCACGCAAACGTGTTCTCAAAGTTCTATTTACAACTTCAGTTTGTCCATCCGTTTGAGGATGACAAGTAGTAGATTACAACTTTATTGTGCAAAGTTTAGCCCATAAAGTAATCTATAAATAGAATCCCTCAGCTTCTTAGTCCTAGGCAACTCCAAAATAAAGTCCATAGAAATGTCAATCCAAGTTCTTTTAAGAATAGAACGCAAAAGTGTTCCCAAAGTTCTATTTACAACTTCAGTTTGTCCATCCGTTTGAGGATAACAAGTAGTAGATTACAACGTTATTGTGGAAAATTTAACCCATAAAGTAATCCATAAATAGAATCCCTCCCCTTCTTAGTCCTAGGCAACCCCAAAATAAGTCCATAGAAATGTCAATCCAAGTTCTTTTAAGAATAGCACGCAAACGTGTTATCAAAGTTCTATTTACAACTTCAGTTTGTCCATCTGTTTGAGGATGACAAGTAGTAGATTACAACTTTATTGTGCAAAGTTTAGCCCATAAAGTAATCCATAAATAGAATCCCTCCCCTTCTTAGTCCTAGGCAACACCAAAATAAAGTCCATAGAAATGTCAATCCAAGTTCTTTTAAGAATAGCACGCAAACGTGTTCTCAAAGTTCTATTTACAACTTCAGTTTGTCCATCCGTTTGAGGATGACAAGTAGTAGATTACAACTTTATTGTGCAAAGTTTAGCCCATAAAATAATCCATAAATAGAATCCCTCCCCTTCTTAGTCCTAGGCAACCCCAAAATAAGTCCATAGAAATGTCAATCCAAGTTCTTTTAAGAATAGCACGCAAAAGTGTTCCCAAAGTTCTATTTACAACTTCAGTTTGTCCATCCGTTTGAGGATGACAAGTAGTAGATTACAACTTTATTGTGCAAAGTTTAGCCCATAAAGTAATCCATAAATAGAATCCCTCCCCTTCTTAGTCCTAGACAACCCCAAAATAAAGTCCATAGAAATGTCAATCCAAGTTCTTTTAAGAATAGCACGCAAACGTGTTCTCAAAGTTCTATTTACAACTTCAGTTTGTCCATCCGTTTGAGGATGACAAGTAGTAGATTACAACTTTATTGTGCAAAGTTTAGCCCATAAAGTAATCCATAAATAGAATCCCTCCCCTTCTTAGTCCTAGGCAACCCCAAAATAAGTCCATAGAAATGTCAATCCAAGTTCTTTTAAGAATAGCACGCAAACGTGTTCTCAAAGTTCTATTTACAACTTCAGTTTGTCCATCCGTTTGAGGATGACAAGTAGTAGATTACAACAATATTGATGCAAAGTTTAGCCCATAAAGTAATCCATAAATAGAATCCCTCCCCTTCTTAGTCCTAGGCAACCCCAAAATAAAGTCCATATAAATGTCAATCCAAGTTCTTTTAAGAATAGCACGCAAAAGTGTTCCCAAAGTTCTATTTACAACTTCAGTTTGTCCATCCGTTTGAGGATGACAAGTAGTAGATTACAACTTTATTGTGCAAAGTTTAGCCCATAAAGTAATCCATAAATAGAATCCCTCCCCTTCTTAGTCCTAGGCAACACCAAAATAAAGTCCATAGAAATGTCAATCCAAGTTCTTTTAAGAATAGCACGCAAACGTGTTCTCAAAGTTCTATTTACAACTTCAGTTTGTCCATCCGTTTGAGGATGACAAGTAGTAGATTACAACTTTATTGTGCAAAGTTTAGCCCATAAAATAATCCATAAATAGAATCCCTCCCCTTCTTAGTCCTAGGCAACCCCAAAATAAGTCCATAGAAATGTCAATCCAAGTTCTTTTAAGAATAGAACGCAAAAGTGTTCCCAAAGTTCTATTTACAACTTCAGTTTGTCCATCCGTTTGAGGATGACAAGTAGTAGATTACAACTTTATTGTGCAAAAGTTTAGCCCATAAAGTAATCCATAAATAGAATCCCTCCCCTTCTTAGTCCTAGGCAACCCCAAAATAAAGTCCATAGAAATGTCAATCCAAGTTCTTTTAAGAATAGCACGCAAAAGTGTTCCCAAAGTTCTATTTACAACTTCAGTTTGTCCATCCGTTTGAGGATGACAAGTAGTAGATTACAACTTTATTGTGCAAAGTTTAGCCCATAAAGTAATCCATAAATAGAATCCCTCCCCTTCTTAGTCCTAGGCAACCCCAAAATAAAGTCCATAGAAATGTCAATCCAAGTTCTTTTAAGAATAGCACGCAAAAGTGTTCCCAAAGTTCTATTTACAACTTCAGTTTGTCCATCCGTTTGAGGATGACAAGTAGTAGATTACAACTTTATTGTGCAAAGTTTAGCCCATAAAGTAATCCATAAATAGAATCCCTCCCCTTCTTAGTCCTAGAAACCCCAAAATAAAGTCCATAGAAATGTCAATCCAAGTTCTTTTAAGAATAGCACGCAAAAGTGTTCCCAAAGTTATATTTACAACTTCAGTTTGTCCATCCGTTTGAGGATGACAAGTAGTAGATTACAACTTTATTGTGCAAAGTTTAGCCCATAAAGTAATCCATAAATAGAATCCCTCCCCTTCTTAGTCCTAGGCAACCCCAAAATAAAGTCCATAGAAATGTCAATCCAAGTTCTTTTAAGAATAGCACGCAAAAGTGTTCCCAAAGTTCTATTTACAACTTCAGTTTGTCCATCCGTTTGAGGATGACAAGTAGTAGATTACAACTTTATTGTGCAAAGTTTAGCCCATAAAGTAATCCATAAATAGAATCCCTCCCCTTCTTAGTCCTAGGCAACCCCAAAATAAAGTCCATAAAAATGTCAATCCAAGTTCTTTTAAGAATAGCACGCAAAAGTGTTCCCAAAGTTCTATTTACAACTTCAGTTTGTCCATCCGTTTGAGGATGACAAGTAGTAGATTACAACTTTATTGTGCAAAGTTTAGCCCATAAAGTAATCCATAAATAGAATCCCTCCCCTTCTTAGTCCTAGACAACCCCAAAATAAAGTCCATAGAAATGTCAATCCAAGTTCTTTTAAGAATAGCACGCAAAAGTGTTCTCAAAGTTCTATTTACAACTTCAGTTTGTCCATCCGTTTGAGGATGACAAGTAGTAGATTACAACATTATTGTGCAAAGTTTAGCCCATAAAGTAATCCATAAATAGAATCCCTCCCCTTCTTAGTCCTAGGCAACCCCAAAATAAAGTCCATAGAAATGTCAATCCAAGTTCTTTTAAGAATAGCACGCAAACGTGTTCTCAAAGTTCTATCTACAACTTCAGTTTGTCCATCCGTTTGAGGATGACAAGTAGTAGATTACAACAATTATTGTAGCAAAGTTTAGCCCATAAAGTAATCCATAAATAGAATCCCTCCCCTTCTTAGTCCTAGGCAACCCCAAAATAAAGTCCATAGAAATGTCAATCCAAGTTCTTTTAAGAATAGCACGCAAAAGTGTTCCCAAAGTTCTATTTACAACTTCAGTTTGTCCTATCCGTTTGAGGATGACAAGTAGTAGATTACAACTTTATTGTGCAAAGTTTAGCCCATAAAGTAATCCATAAATAGAATCCCTCCCCTTCTTAGTCCTAGGCAACCCCAAAATAAAGTCCATAGAAATGTCAATCCAAGTTCTTTTAAGAATAGCACGCAAACGTGTTCTCAAAGTTCTATTTACAACTTCAGTTTGTCCATCCGTTTGAGGATGACAAGTAGTAGATTACAACTTTATTGTGCAAAGTTTAGCCCATAAAGTAATCCATAAATAGAATCCCTCCCCTTCTTAGTCCTAGGCAACCCCAAAATAAGTCCATAGAAATGTCAATCCAAGTTCTTTTAAGAATAGCACGCAAAAGTGTTCCCAAAGTTCTATTTACAACTTCAGTTTGTCCATCCGTTTGAGGATGACAAGTAGTAGATTACAACTTTATTGTGCAAAGTTTAGCCCATAAAGTAATCCATAAATAGAATCCCTCCCCTTCTTAGTCCTAGGCAACCCCAAAATAAAGTCCATAGAAATGTCAATCCAAGTTCTTTTAAGAATAGCACGCAAAAGTGTTCCCAAAGTTCTATTTACAACTTCAGTTTGTCCATCCGTTTGAGGATGACAAGTAGTAGATTACAACATTATTGTAGCAAAGTTTAGCCCATAAAGTAATCCATAAATAGAATCCCTCCCCTTCTTAGTCCTAGGCAACCCCAAAATAAAGTCCATATAAATGTCAATCCAAGTTCTTTTAAGAATAGCACGCAAAAGTGTTCCCAAAGTTCTATTTACAACTTCAGTTTGTCCATCCGTTTGAGGATGACAAGTAGTAGATTACAACTTTATTGTGCAAAGTTTAGCCCATAAAGTAATCCATAAATAGAATCCCTCCCCTTCTTAGTCCTAGGCAACACCAAAATAAAGTCCATAGAAATGTCAATCCAAGTTCTTTTAAGAATAGCACGCAAACGTGTTCTCAAAGTTCTATTTACAACTTCAGTTTGTCCATCCGTTTGAGGATGACAAGTAGTAGATTACAACTTTATTGTGCAAAGTTTAGCCCATAAAATAATCCATAAATAGAATCCCTCCCCTTCTTAGTCCTAGGCAACCCCAAAATAAGTCCATAGAAATGTCAATCCAAGTTCTTTTAAGAATAGCACGCAAAAGTGTTCCCAAAGTTCTATTTACAACTTCAGTTTGTCCATCCGTTTGAGGATGACAAGTAGTAGATTACAACTTTATTGTGCAAAGTTTAGCCCATAAATAATCCATAAATAGAATCCCTCCCCTTCTTAGTCCTAGGCAACCCCAAAATAAAGTCCATAGAAATGTCAATCCAAGTTCTTTTAAGAATAGCACGCAAAAGTGTTCCCAAAGTTCTATTTACAACTTCAGTTTGTCCATCCGTTTGAGGATGACAAGTAGTAGATTACAACTTTATTGTGCAAAGTTTAGCCCATAAAGTAATCCATAAATAGAATCCCTCCCCTTCTTAGTCCTAGGCAACCCTAAAATAAAGTCCATAAAAATGTCAATCCAAGTTCTTTTAAGAATAGCACGCAAAAGTGTTCCCAAAGTTCTATTTACAACTTCAGTTTGTCCATCCGTTTGAGGATGACAAGTAGTAGATTACAACTTTATTGTGCAAAGTTTAGCCCATAAAGTAATCCATAAATAGAATTCCTCCCCTTCTTAGTCCTAGGAAACCCCAAAATAAAGTCCATAGAAATGTCAATCCAAGTTCTTTTAAGAATAGCACGCAAAAGTGTTCCCAAAGTTCTATTTACAACTTCAGTTTGTCCATCCGTTTGAGGATGACAAGTAGTATATTACAACTTTATTGTGCAAAGTTTAGCCCATAAAGTAATCCATAAATAGAATCCCTCCCCTTCTTAGTACTAGGCAACCCCAAAATAAAGTCCATAGAAATGTCAATCCAAGTTCTTTTAAGAATAGCACGCAAAAGTGTTCCCAAAGTTCTATTTACAACTTCAGTTTGTCCATCCGTTTGAGGATGACAAGTAGTAGATTACAACTTTATTGTGCAAAGTTTAGCCCATAAAGTAATCCATAAATAGAATCCCTCCCCTTCTTAGGTCCTAGGCAACCGCAAAATAAAGTCCATAAAAATGTCAATCCAAGTTCTTTTAAGAATAGCACGCAAAAGTGTTCCCAAAGTTCTATTTACAACTTCAGTTTGTCCATCCGTTTGAGGATGACAAGTAGTAGATTACAACTTTATTGTGCAAAGTTTAGCCCATAAAGTAATCCATAAATAGAATCCCTCCCCTTCTTAGTCCTAGACAACCCCAAAATAAAGTCATAGAAATATCAATCCAAGTTCTTTTAAGAATAGCACGCAAACGTGTTCTCAAAGTTCTATTTACAACTTCAGTTTGTCCATCCGTTTGAGGATGGCAAGTAGTAGATTACAACTTTATTGTGCAAAGTTTAGCCCATAAAGTAATCCATAAATAGAATCCCTCCCCTTCTTAGTCCTAGGCAACCCCAAAATAAGTCCATAGAAATGTCAATCCAAGTTCTTTTAAGAATAGCACGCAAACGTGTTCTCAAAGTTCTATCTACAACTTCAGTTTGTCCATCCGTTTGAGGTTGACAAGTAGTAGATTACAACAATATTGAGCAAAGTTTAGCCCATAAAGTAATCCATAAATAGAATCCCTCCCCTTCTTAGTCCTAGGCAACCCCAAAATAAAGTCCATATAAATGTCAATCCAAGTTCTTTTTAAGAATAGCACGCAAAAGTGTTCCCAAAGTTCTATTTACAACTTCAGTTTGTCCATCCTTTTGAGGATGACAAGTAGTAGATTACAACTTTATTGTGCAAAGTTTAGCCCATAAAGTAATCCATAAATAGAATCCCTCCCCTTCTTAGTCCAAGGCAACCCCAAAATAAAGTCCATAGAAATGTCAATCCAAGTTCTTTTAAGAATAGCACACAAACGTGTTCTCAAAATTCTATTTACAACCTCAGTTTGTCCATCCGTTTGAGGATGACAAGTAGTAGATTACAACTTTATTGTGCAAAGTTTAGCCCATAAAATAATCCATAAATAGAATCCCTCCCCTTCTTAGTCCTAGGCAACCCCAAAATAAAGTCCATAGAAATGTCAATCCAAGTTCTTTTAAGAAAAGCACGCAAAAGTATTTCCAAAGTTCTATTTACAACTTCAGTTTGTCCATCCGTTTGAGGATGACAAGTAGTAGATTACAACATTATTTTGCAAAATTTAGCCCATAAAGTAATCCATAAATAGAATCCATCCCCTTCTTAGTCCTAGGCAACCCCAAAATAAAGTCCATAGAAATGTCAATCCAAGTTCTTTTAATTATAGCACGCAAACGTGTTCTCAAAGTTCTATTTACAACTTCAGTTTGTCCATCCGTTTGAGGATGACAAGTAGTAGATTACAACTTTATTGTGCAAAGTTTAGCCCATAAAGTAATCCATAAATAGAATCCCTCCCCTTCTTAGTCCTAGACAACCCCAAAATAAAGTCCATAGAAATGTCAATCCAAGTTCTTTTAAGAATAGCACGCAAAAGTGTTCTCAAAGTTATATTTACAACTTCAGTTTGTCCATCCGTTTGAGGATGACAAGTAGTATATTACAACTTTATTGTGCAAAGTTTAGCCCATAAAGTAATCCATAAATAGAATCCCTCCACTTCTTAGTCCTAGGCAACCCCAAAATAAAGTCCATAGAAATGTCAATCCAAGTTCTTTTAAGAATAGCACGCAAAAGTGTTCCCAAAGTTCTATTGACAACTTAAGTTTGTCCATCCGTTTGAGGATGACAAGTAGTAGATTACAACAATATTGAGCAAAGTTTAGCTCATAAAGTAATCCAAAAATAGAATCCCTCCCCTTCTTAGTCCTAGGCAATCCCAAAATAAAGTCCATAGAAATGTCAATCCAAGTTCTTTTTAAGAATAGCACGCAAAAGTGTTCCCAAAGTTCTATTTACAACTTCAGTTTGTCCATCCGTTTGATGATGACAAGTAGTAGATTACAACTTTATTGTGCAAAATTTAGCCCATAAATAATCCATAAATAGAATCCATCCCTTCTTAGTCCAAGGCAACTCCAAAATAAAGTCCATAGAAATGTCAATCCAAGTTCTTTTAAGAATAGCACGCAAACGTGTTCTCAAAGTTCTATTTACAACTTCAGTTTGTCCATCCGTTTGAGGATGACAAGTAGTAGATTACAACTTTATTGTGAAAAATTTAGCCCATAAATAATCCATAGATAGAATCCCTCCCCTTCTTAGTCCTAGGCAACCCCAAAATAAAGTCCATAGAAATGTCAATCCAAGTTCTTTTAAGAATAGCACGCAAAAGTGTTCCCAAAGTTCTATTTACAACTTCAGTTTGTCCATCCGTTTGAGGATGACAAGTATTAGATTACAACTTTATTGTGCAAAGTTTAGCCCATAAAGTAATCCATAAATAGAATCCCTCCCCTTCTTAGTCCTAGGCAACCCCAAAATAAAGTCCATAAAAATGTCAATCCAAGTTCTTTTTAAGAATAGCACGCAAAAGTGTGCCCAAGTTCTATTTATGTGAGGACCCGGGCTCTAATTCTTTTTCTTGGGATTAAATGGATTGTTATTAAAAACGTGGGTCAATTTTTCGCTTTTTACCTTAAATCTAATGTAAACAAACGAGCATGAGTTCTTTATTTAAATACAACATACAAACATCAAATACATGTATTATTCTGTATGTTCTCCCTAACCAGTAATAAAAGACAGTACATAATAAAAGACAACTACTGGTCCATCTGCTATGCCCGAGATCTCCACGCTAACACGATCATCTCTGTCTCGACCCAGATCCTGCCCCACCTGTTGTTATGTACACATACAGACATAACAACAGCCGGAAAACCGGTGAGAACAAATCCCAGTATAAACATGTATACATGCAATAAAACAATCTAAAACATGAAACATGCTGATATGAATGTCATTCATATATAATCATGAAATGCGAGCCTAATCATGTCTAGATGCGACTCGACTAAAACTCTAGGGATCCCGGTGTGAATAAGACGGTCTGTCACCTACCCTCCCAATCGGGGTGACGGTACGTCTTATTCCTAGACTTCGGCCTGATCTGTATCCACGTCTACTAAGGGGCGGTGATCTTCCCCTAAGCTGGGATAGAACCGAACATCTAGAAGTCTGCCTGATCTCCAGACTGTCCTATCTTAATGCATGATTACAAAATCTGTAAACAAGCATAATCATCTAATGCAATGTAACATGATCTGTAACAAAGCAACAAGCATAATCGTCTAATGCAATGTAACATGATCTGTAAACAAAACATATCAAGATTTGTATACAAGTTCTATAAACAAATCTATAAACAATCATAATCATATCAAGATCTAGATAATAAAACAAGTATATAAAACAAGTATGTGATTTTGGTTGGGAACTCAAATGTGATCTCATTTGAGTCGTGATTCCCCAAAACAAAGCATGTAGTATACCTTCCGTCGTAGAATTGCTGTTACAGTCGAGAAGATGAATCTGCAATCGAATGTCTAACACTTCTAATCTACTGAAACCTCGAAGGAATGCCTCTAAACTGAGACCTCGCGCCTCTATTTATAGACAACGATCGGAAGATCCGATCCACTTCGGACGATCCGAACTGACATACTTCGGACGCTCCGAACTCACTTCGGACGTTCCGAATCCTGCATGTCTTCCACGTCTTCAGCCAACTGTCTCGGATGATCCGAACTATGATCGGTCGATCCGAACTATTGCATGCCATCCATGTGTCCAGCCACCTGGCTCGGACGCTCCGAACCCCGAACGGACGATCCGAACGCATCGTACGATCCGATCCTGGTTCGGTCCTTCCGGTCTCACCGCAATATAAATACTCCAATATTCTCGATACCGGTCAATCTAATTCTCAATAGATATCAACACTATCATATTCTCAATCATAATCCAATACAATACTTCTGTCCCAACAAGTCATAATCATAATGAAAGTCATAGGAAATACATATGATATCATTTCTTATTTCTTATGGTTATGTACAATCATTGTTCCGGGCATTACATTTCTCCCCCACTAAGATAGAAGTTCGTCCTCGAACTGAAATAACCATGCAAAGTATCTAAAACAGTTTGATAATCTAAAACTGAATACATACTAATATCATATAAATAACTCGGGGTGTTTCTGCCTCATGTTTGCTTCCGTTTCCCACGTCGCTTCCTCAATGCCATGTCGACTCCACTGAACTTTCACAAGTGGAATGGTCTTCCTTCTGAGCTGTTTGTCCTTTCGATCAAGAATCTGTATTGGTTGTTCTACATAGCTCAAGGTTTGATCGAGTTCAGCTTCGTTTGGTTGAATGACATGAGAAACATCTGGCATATATCTTCGTAACATGGATACATGAAATACGTCATGTATTCCGGATAAAGAAGGAGGAAGAGCAAGTCGATAAGCTCGATCACCAATCTTTTCAAGAATCTCGTAAGGACCAATGTATCGAGGAGAGAGTTTTCCGCGTTTGCCAAATCGAACAACGCCTCTGAATGGAGAAATCTTTAAAAACACTCTATCTCCCGCCTCAAATACTAACGGTCTACGTCTGATATTGGCGTACTTTGCTTGTCGATCTTGTGCTGTCTTCATTCGTTTCTGAATGATCTTTACCTTCTCAGTCATGTCACGAATCATGTCTGGCCCAAGTTCTGGTACCTCTGAAACGTCATCCCAATATAGTGGAGATCTGCACTTCTTGCCATACAATGCTTCAAACGGTGCCATCTCAATGCTCGTCTGATAGCTGTTATTATAAGAGAATTCGCAAAGAGGTAGAGAATCTTGCCAACCAATGCCAAAATCTAGCACTACGGCTCTTAACATATCCTCTAATGTCTGGATAGTCCGCTCTGACTGTCCGTCTGTCTGAGGATGATAAGCAGTACTCAGGTGTAATATCGTACCTAAGGCCTGCTGTAAACTGTGCCAGAAGTGAGAAGTGAATCGTGGATCACGATCTGATACGATAGACTTCGGCACTCCATGCAATCTGACTACCTCGCGAATATAAATCTCCGCCATCTGATCCTGTCTAAACGTCATTCTGTATGGGATGAAACATGCGGATTTGGTCAGTCTGTCAATAATGACCCAAATCGCATCACAGCCTTTGGATGATCGTGGTAACTTCGTCACAAAATCCATGGAAATGTGATCTCATTTCCATTCTGGAATGGCTAGACTCTGAAGTAATCCACCAGGCTTCTTCCTTTCAGCTTTCACTTGTTGGCAGTTCAAACACTTAGACACAAATTCGGCAATGTCTGACTTCATTGGCTTCCACCAGAACTGTGTCTTTAAGTCATTGTACATTTTCCTGCCACCAGGATGAATGCTGAACCGACTACAATGTGCCTCTGTCAGAATCTGCTGTCTCAAATCTGCAACATCTGGCACAACTAGACGGTTATTCACGTACAATACATGATCTCGTACCTGATATTCTGAGACATGCCCTGATCTGACCATTTGGATTGATCTTTGCACATTCTGATCAGTTCTTTGTGCTTCCTTGATCCTCATAATCAAATTGGGCTCAACTTGGATCATAAAAAGTCGTAGTGGCTTACTATCTGTATCAAATTCTAA
This sequence comes from Primulina eburnea, assembly GCF_022965805.1. Taxonomy (NCBI): domain Eukaryota; kingdom Viridiplantae; phylum Streptophyta; class Magnoliopsida; order Lamiales; family Gesneriaceae; genus Primulina; species Primulina eburnea. The sequence continues at coordinate 13,890 of NW_027331308.1, forward strand.
TCCAGCTGTACAGCAATTTTCAACTAACTTGTTAACACCTATCGTCGATAAGGATAATGAACATACCTTACGACTCAAGGCATCTGCTGCTGCATTTGACTTTCCTGGATAATATTTGATTTCACAGTCAAAATCTTTCAATAAATCTAACCATCTACGCTGCCTCATATTCAGTTCTGATTGAGAAAATAGGTACTTTAGGCTCTTGTGATCTGAAAAGATCTCAAATTTCTCGCCATAGAGATAATGACGCCAGATCTTCAGTGCAAATACAATAGCCGCCAATTCAAGATCATGAATGGGGTATCGCGTCTCGTGAGTCTTCAATTGTCTCGAGGCATATGCAACCACATGCCCTCGCTGCATAAGAATACATCCCAAACCTCTGTGAGAGGCATCACAATATACAACAAAATTACCCGTACCTGAAGGAATCATCAGGACAGGTGCACTGGTCAGCCTCTTCTTCAATTCAATAAAGCTAGACTCACACTCCTCTGACCAAACAAATGGTGCATTCTTTTGCGTTAATTGAGTTATCGGCTTGGCAATACTGGAGAAATCTTTGATAAATCTTCTGTAGTATCCGGCTAAGCCCATGAAACTGCGTATTTCTGGTACAGAAGTCGGTCTCGACCAACTGATCACAGCTTCCACTTTACTCGGATCAACAGAAATACCATCTCCAGAAATGATATGTCCTAAGAAGACAACTTGATTCAACCAAAACTCACACTTTGACAATTTAGCATACAATCGTTCGTTCCTCAACGTCTGCAAAACAATTCTGAGATGCTCTGTATGCTCATTTCTATTCTTCGAATACACCAAAATATCATCAATGAAAACAATTACAAAATCGTCCAAATACCTCTGAAAGATTTGATTCATCAAGCCCATGAATACCGCAGGAGCATTTGTCAAACCAAAAGGCATAACAATAAATTCGTAATGCCCATACCTGGTTCGAAATGCTGTCTTCGGTATGTCTACATCTCGAACTCTGAGCTGATGATACCCAGAACGCAAATCAATCTTCGAATAGACAGAAGATCCTTGCAACTGATCAAACAGATCATCAATCCTAGGCAAAGGATATTTATTCTTTATCGTCGCCTTATTCAGTTGCCTGTAATCGATACACAGCCGCATCGATCCGTCTTTCTTCCGCACAAACAGCACCGGAGCGCCCCAAGGAGATACACTAGGTCTGATATATCCCTTGGTTAGAAGATCTTCCAATTGTGCCTTCAGTTCTTTCAATTCGACGGGTGCCATCCTATATGGAGCTCTCGAAATAGGAACGGTACCTGGTGCAAGATCAATACTAAAATCTACCTCTCGTACTGGAGGTAATCCTGGGATCTCATCTGGAAAGATATCTGCGAATTCTCGCACTACTGGTATATCCACCAATGCCGGGCTCGACTTCTGCATATCTACGGCATAAACAAAGAAACCATCTGCCCCTTTTTGCAATAATCTGTTCATAGTCAGAGCCGAAATCAAGGGAATCCGAGATCTGGAACCTTTCCCGTAGAATTTCCACTCGTCTGTCATCTCGGGTCTGAATCTGACAATCTTATGGAAACAATCCACGGTGGCTCTGTACTTAGTTAGCATATCAATACCAACTATACAATCAAAGTCAGCTAAACCCAATACTATACAATCTAGGTCAAGCTCATGCCCTTCAAACTGTAAAATGCAGTGTCTAACAGTAGTTACAGATATCAATCCACTCCCTAATGGGGAAGTAATAGATACAACATCCACTAGAGACTCAACAGGCAGTGAATGCAATAATGCAAATCGTTCTGAGATGAATGTATGCGATGCACCTGTATCTATCAAGATATAAGCAGGATAACCATAAAGAGAGCAGTTACCTGCTATCACATCATCTGGTGCATCTTGTGCTTGCTCTTCGGTCAATGCAAACACTTGGGCCTGTTGCCTCGGAGGTTGACTCACCGTCTGACTACCTCGGCCTCTGGGTGGAGTCTGTGCTGGTGGAGGCTGAAATGAATGAACCGATGACGCCTGCCTTTCCATCTGAGGTACTGAACCGGATGCTCTTCCACTCTGGAATTGCTGTGCACCTCTCTGTGGACAGACTTTGGCAAAATGCCCTGGTTGCCTACACACGTTGCATCGGCCCGTAACTCCCTGGCACTGTTCAGTCGGATGTTTACCTCCACAATTATTGCAATACCCACTGATAAACCTTGAACTTTGATCAAAACCACTCTGTTTTGATCCGCTGGAGCTGGACGAGCTGCTCCCTGGTCTTTTAAATTGTTTCCCCTTTGCCTTCAGCTGTTCTTTGCGTCCACTGCTACTACCACCACTTTCGAATCGAGGAGGAGGAACTTGGGATGGAGGTAGTGGCGGTCTTGGACTTGGTGCAACATAAGGAGCACTCCGCTGCCTCAACAATCCTGCTTCTGCACCCTTGGCTCGATTCAGTGCATCCGAGAAATTATCGGGTCTCCCCGTATTTACTAAGGTAAAGATGTCCGGGTTCAAGCCATTTATGAATTGGTCCGCCATGGCCTCGTCATTTCCTGAAACATGGGGTGCAAAACGAAGCAAAGAAGAGAATTTGGCAACGTACTCCTCAATGTTCAGTGCTCCTTGCCTCAGATTGGCAAATTCTGCACCTTTATCCTTGCGATAGGAGATGGGAAAGAACCGCTGATAGAATTCCGTCTTGAACACCTTCCAAGAAATTTCGGTACCACGTTGCTCTAGTGCTCTCTTGATATTCAACCACCAGTTCTTGGCTACATCCTGGAGTTGATGGCCAATAAGCTTTATTCTTTTCTCGTCACTGTACTCCAAGGAGTCGAATAACATCTCAATGTCTTCCAGCCAGCTTTCACAATCCACGGCCAGTTCTGTACCTTTCAAGGTTGGCGGTCGAAAGGATTGGAATCGCTTTAGCAACGTCTCCATAGGGGTCGCAGTAACATCCATAGGATCTCCGGATGTACTCCCTTGTTCTGGCGCTGCTGGTCGTAGAGGTACGGCTGCTCTTCTGGGAGGCATATCTAATAATCCAACAGATTAGTAACAAGATATATACAACTATCTCAGCCTTCCTCTAGTCAGTTACCTCTGATCTAGAATCAGTTCTGATTCAATCTAAAGTAATTACATTTACTGTAGCATGTAATAAGAAAAGCAAAAGTCATGCTAGCATCTCATAAGCAAGGAAGAAGACTCGATCTACCCCGCTCATTCTATACTATCTTAGTCTAAAGGAACTCTCTCGCTCTGATACCACCTGTTGTGAGGACCCGGGCTCTAATTCTTTTTCTTGGGATTAAATGGATTGTTATTAAAAACGTGGGTCAATTTTTCGCTTTTTACCTTAAATCTAACTTAAACAAACGAGCATGAGTTCTTTATTTAAATACAACATACAAACATCAAATACATGTATTATTCTGTATGTTCTCCCTAACCAGTAATAAAAGACAGTACATAATAAAAGACAACTACTGGTCCATCTGCTATGCCCGAGATCTCCACGCTAACACGATCATCTCTGTCTCGACCCAGATCCTGCCCCACCTGTTGTTATGTACACATACAGACATAACAACAGCCAGAAAACCGGTGAGAACAAATCCCAGTATAAACATGTATACATGCAATAAAACAATCTAAAACATGAAACATGCTGATATGAATGTCATTCATATATAATCATGAAATGCGAGCCTAATCATGTCTAGATGCGACTCGACTAAAACTCTAGGGATCCCGGTGTGAATAAGACGGTCTGTCACCTACCCTCCCAATCGGGGTGACGGTACGTCTTATTCCTAGACTTCGGCCTGATCTGTATCCACGTCTACTAAGGGGCGGTGATCTTCCCCTAAGCTGGGATAGAACCGAACATCTAGAAGTCTGCCTGATCTCCAGACTGTCCTATCTTAATGCATGATTACAAAATCTGTAAACAAGCATAATCATCTAATGCAATGTAACATGATCTGTAACAAAGCAACAAGCATAATCGTCTAATGCAATGTAACATGATCTGTAAACAAAACATATCAAGATTTGTATACAAGTTCTATAAACAAATCTATAAACAATCATAATCATATCAAGATCTAGATAATAAAACAAGTATATAAAACAAGTATGTGATTTTGGTTGGGAACTCAAATGTGATCTCATTTGAGTCGTGATTCCCCAAAACAAAGCATGTAGTATACCTTCCGTCGTAGAATTGCTGTTACAGTCGAGAAGATGAATCTGCAATCGAATGTCTAACACTTCTAATCTACTGAAACCTCGAAGGAATGCCTCTAAACTGAGACCTCGCGCCTCTATTTATAGACAACGATCGGAAGATCCGATCCACTTCGGACGATCCGAACTGACATACTTCGGACGCTCCGAACTCACTTCGGACGTTCCGAATCCTGCATGTCTTCCACGTCTTCAGCCAACTGTCTCGGATGATCCGAACTATGATCGGTCGATCCGAACTATTGCATGCCATCCATGTGTCCAGCCACCTGGCTCGGACGCTCCGAACCCCGAACGGACGATCCGAACGCATCGTACGATCCGATCCTGGTTCGGTCCTTCCGGTCTCACCGCAATATAAATACTCCAATATTCTCGATACCGGTCAATCTAATTCTCAATAGATATCAACACTATCATATTCTCAATCATAATCCAATACAATACTTCTGTCCCAACAAGTCATAATCATAATGAAAGTCATAGGAAATACATATGATATCATTTCTTATTTCTTATGGTTATGTACAATCATTGTTCCGGGCATTACAATTTACAACTTCAGTTTGTCCATCCGTTTGAGGATGACAAGTAGTAGATTACAACTTTATTGTGCAAAGTTTAGCCCATAAAGTAATCCATAAATAGAATTCCTCCCCTTCTTAGTCCTAGAAAACCCCAAAATAAAGTCCATAGAAATGTCTATCCAAGTTCTTTTAAGAATAGCACGCAAAAGTGTTCCCAAAGTTATATTTACAACTTCAGTTTGTCCATCCGTTTGAGGATAACAAGTAGTATATTACAACTTTATTGTGCAAAGTTTAGCCCATAAAGTAATCCATAAATAGAATCCCTCCCCTTCTTAATACTAGGCAACCCCAAAATAAAGTCCATAGAAATGTCAATCCAAGTTCTTTTAAGAATAGCACGCAAAAGTGTTCCCAAAGTTCTATTTACAACTTCAGTTTGTCCATCCGTTTGAGGATGACAAGTAGTAGATTACAACTTTATTGTGCAAAGTTTAGCCCATAAAGTAATCCATAAATAGAATCCCTCCCCTTCTTGGTCCTAGGCAACCGCAAAATAAAGTCCATAAAAATGTCAATCCAAGTTCTTTTTAAGAATAGCACGCAAAAGTGTTCCCAAAGTTCTATTTACAACTTCAGTTTGTCCATCCGTTTGAGGATGACAAGTAGTAGATTACAACTTTATTGTGCAAAGTTTAGCCCATAAAGTAATCCATAAATAGAATCCCTGCCCTTCTTAGTCCTAGACAACCTCAAAATAAAGTTCATAGAAATATCAATCCAAGTTCTTTTAAGAATAGCACGCAAACGTGTTCTCAAAGTTCTATTTACAACTTCAGTTTGTCCATCCGTTTGAGGATGGCAAGTAGTAGATTACAACTTTATTGTGCAAAGTTTAGCCCATAAAGTAATCCATAAATAGAATCCCTCCCCTTCTTAGTCCTAGGCAACCCCAAAATAAGTCCATAGAAATGTCAATCCAAGTTCTTTTATGTGGGGACCCGGACGCTAATTCATTCCTTAATCGTCTTTAGGAATATTTAATCATTCATAATAAACAGGGTCTAAAAATTTTTCTTTTAAAATGCAAAGCGGAAACGTAATGTAATTAAAATCAAATTACATGTTAAACATGAACATACAAATCTGATGTTATCTACAATAATCCAACTAGGTTCAACTACATGTCGGTGCTGAATCCTAAGTTGCGTCAAAGTCCGGACCTCCACGCTATCTAGTCCAGCCTCGTTCTCTTCTTGACCCTGATCCTAGCCCACCTGTTGCCATGCACACATACAGACAAGACAACAGCCGGATAACTCCGGTGAAATATAAATATCCCAGTATAAATCATGTATACATGCAATCATATAAATCATATAAGAGCATATAACAAAATCATATCCTATATCAACATCATGATATAAATCAATACCAAGAATACATCATATTCTAAACTTGTACCCTAATCAGGAACCTAATTCAATATCTAGAATAAATCCTATTCTAGGCATGTACCAATATCAGGAACATAAATCAATATCAAGAATAATTCCTATTCTAAACATGGACCAACATCAGGAACATGATCAGTATCAAGAATGATTTCTATTCTAAATATGTACCAATATCAGGAAACATAAAAGGACATGAACCATATTCAGGAACATAAATCAGTATTAATCAATACCATAAACTATAACTGTCACTCAATCCAGTGACTCTACTTTTTAGACTAGACTCAATCCTAGTCTAGGGATCCCGGTTTCCAGATGTGGTATTCCTATATCGAATTCCGTAAAGGATGGAATCATAATCTCTATTACTCGATATAACCATGGCCTTGGTATTCCTATATCGAATTCCGTAATAGAAGAATTCCAATACCCTTTACTCGATATAACCAAATATGGTGTTCCTATATCGAATTCCGTAATAGCTTCCATCACTCGATATAACCATACATCCAGTGTCCTGACCTAACCGTCAAGGACTATAGCTCTATCGCTACTATCCTATCTTGGGACATCGTGCAATGTGCCGTGGCGATACCACCACTATCCGGCACTTCTGTCACAAGATAACACGTCTAATACCTGTCATCTAATATCAAGAGAGCAAGTACATCAATCAACTTAATGCAAATATCAATGCAATAAGGTAAAGTATGTGATTTAGGGAAACTCGAGTCAAACCTCCCTCGAGTTGTGCAATCCCAACTCAACATTAATTTATACCTTTATCTTCTCGCTCAGAAGAAGAAGAAATCCCGACTCTACCTCGGTCCAGTCCCAATCTGGTAATCACAATATTGGACAGGTATAATATCAATAAACAACTCAATTCAATACCTGTTCTGATCAATATCAAATCACAATACAATCTGATCAATGTCAATCGACATATGGTATATCAATACAATCTGAATCAATACCGACTCTGATCAATTTCAATCAACTGATGTTTCGACGGCATAACAATACTGTCTCAATAATCCCGCCAGTCCAAACATCACAGATATAATATCAGAACTCATAATCCACATCGATACCAGTCATAATCTCAATAACAATACATATCTGATATGAATTCTCAGTCACATCGACTCCGAAAATCATAACAATTATATAACCAGTCCGTTCTTTAATCTGACTTCGATTCTATGATGTCTAACATGACAAGAACATCATATATGAATTCTATTCAATTCTGACAATAGTTTAATTTCAAAACATGTCAAAACGTAGCAAAACTTACGTCCAGTTGTAGCCTACGTTGATAGGAACTCAGTACTGAAGTCGGATTCAAAATCAGACGGACGGATCGTTCGCAAATCACGATTAAAATCCCCGAAGAATTTTCTCAAGAATCCCTCGATTCCTTCTTTCTTTTTCTGAAGATTTTCGTATGCCTATACATATATATATATCCATGCATGTATAAAGCAACGTGTCCCGCTCCTTAATGCAGCACGTCTCGCGCATATGCGCGGCATCACTCGCGCATATGCGCGAGACACAATTCTTCAGCGCGTGTGCCTCGGCACTCCCTCGCGCATATGCGCGACACTCTACCGCGCATGTGCGCCGAGGGCTCTGGAGTTTCCGCGCAGATGCGCGCTACTCGTCCGCGCATGTGCGCCGAGGACTCTGGACGCTCCGCGCATGTGCGCGCTGTGAAGTTGCGCATGTGCGCGCAGGCTCCTGCCCTGCTCGCGCATGTGCGCTCCATTCCTCGCGCATGTGCGCCGACTCATTTCCCTGCACACACAATTTACCCCTTTTTCATGTGTTTTGGTCCGAACCCTTCCGTCTATATTTTCCGTAATTAATTAATAAATCATTTCCAGATTAATTCCAAATTACGTTAATCAAATTCTCGGGCCTTACATTTCTCCCCCTCTAAGATATGATTTCGTCCCCGAAATCACAAGCAATCACAACTCATATATCATGGTACTCATATCAGATACCAAATCGGATTCAAGAAGGAGATGTACAGAAACTGCAATAATCCCATATCAACGAAATTCCTCGAGATAGAATCAATCTCAGAACCATGGCTATACGACATCCGTATATACCAATCACCAGTTCAACAGTTCCATAACAATTCAATATTGGCATCTGCTACCAAATTTGTTAATCCCAGTCAAAGATATATTCTATCTTCGGCTTCAATACCAACATTCATCGTCCGACGTTGGCTTATTTAGTCTATGTCTTCTGATCTATCAAATCCGATCTCAAGTAACACTGCAATATCATTCCCATACGAAGTAAATCCGCAGTTCTCATGGTACAATACCTCGACTAAAGCTATTCCGATACTCATCTGATAGCCATTATTGTACAATACTTCACAAGTGACAATGAATCATGTCAACTAGTGCTAAAATTCGGCACTACATGTCCTGGATATCCTCCAGTATCTAGATAGTTCACTCCGACTATCCGTCAATCTATAAATCATAGCTAAAATATCATCTCATGCACTCAGCCAAAAGTATAAAATCAAACGAAAATCACAGTCTGACATAATCAACTTTGGCATTCAATACAATCTAACCTCGGTTTCTGACATAAATCCCCATCATCTGGTCCTGTCTGTACCTCTTTCTGTATAATATAACATATACAGATTTGAACAATCGTTCAATCACCATCACTCTCTTGGCAAGATTGCAATAGTGTCATCACACAATCCATAGAAATGTACTTCCATTTCTATTTAGAAATCAATAATCAATATAACCAATCTCCTGGTTTCTATCTTCCTGTCTTCATCAGTCAACGATTTAGACATTTCAATATAAATTCTGACATAACTGATTTCATCTGTTTATATCAAAACTGTCCATTCGAATTATCACACATTTCCTGTTACCAGAATAGTACTGAATCAACTACTGTGTGCATTTGACAATACCTGTCATTCAAATTCGAATATCTGACACAAACAAATCAGCTAGTCATATAAAATAAAATATTACCTACCTGGTAATCGGCTCTGACACACTGTTCTGACTATCAAAATCAAGTTCTGAACAATCTGATTCAACTTCTGAACTGTTTTAATCTTCAAAATCAGTTCTGACTCGACTGAACTGTATATAACCTCAACGGTTCATAACAATCGATATCAAACACAGACTCCGAGTGATAATAATATCGGATCAGATTCAGAATATCAGTACGCAATGCTAATCTAATAACTGCATAAGACGCAATCTCTGACATTTCTGACATCTCGGAAATTCTACCATATTCAATGTCATTCTCAGTCACTGATCCCTGTCTCAACAATACTATAATTCAGTCAGTATACTATTTTCAGATATCATAGACTCTGAGTACAATCTGTCACAATCGAGATTCATATCCGAACAATTCTGTATACCACACTCTCAGTTCCCAGAATATTCAATTCAATCATACGCTGCGAATATATCAAAATGTCATAGATAAAACGAGCATAATGTCTTCAGAATAGTGCTGAACACAGGATTTATCAATCCATCATTGGAACTGAAGTACTTCCCAGAGAAACATATAATCAAATGTAACTCTAAATCTTCAGGCAATAAGTCTTTCAATGGCTATCCCAATTCTCTCAGTTCAATCAGTATCAGTCTATAAGAAAGTATAAAATGAAACCAATACCTGGAATCAACTCAAAGCTGAAATCATTTTCCCTGATACAGGACAACCTGAAATCTCCTCTGAAAGACTATAGCAAACTTCCTGCTATTAGTAAATCAATCCCTGGTATACTTAACTTCAGTCATCAACTGAATACCTAAGGAATTATTCCATTCCTTTCGATAATCATCGAATCATACACAATACAGATATCAAGGAATTCAAAAATCTAAATCCCTTACTGTATATCATTCATTCATTGGCCATTTCAGGTCTGAATCTTACCATCTCCTGGCAAGGCTCTATAATTGCTCTATACTTGTTCAATATCTCAATATCAATCAGGCAGTCATCATCAGACAATACAAGTACAAGCTAGTCTAATTCACTCTCATTCTCAACTCACTGCAGTGTATGATATATCACAGAATATCACTGATATCAAATTCTTTCCCCAAGAAGGTAAAGAAGCAATACTACAGTAGATCCAAAATCAACAGGTAAAGCATATATCTGTGCCACCCAATCAAGGATAATGATAATGATTGCATTAGTATATATCAATACATATGCATCATAATCATAGAGGAACAATACCTGCCACTATATCATCAAGTGTGTCCTGGGTTTGTTCCTTGATCACCATATCCAGATGATCTAGCTCCCTGAAATCCTCGGGAACTTCTCAGTTCTAGTACTCCTTTGGTTGTAATCCACCAACTTCTGACAACTTCTCGTAACTGAGGGAATACCAGTTTAATTCTCTGTTCATCTGTACAATTAAGTAAATCGAACAGTAGTTCTATGTCATCAAACCAGTTCTCATACTCTTCAGACGTCCCGATACCACTCAGAATCGACGGCTGAAATAACTGGAACTCTTTCAATTTAGTTTCCATCTGAATTTCTGATACATCTATCTGATCAGACGAAGTACTACCCCTTTCTGAAATTCTTCTACGAGGTATATCTGATGATCACAGGAATCAGTAATCACAAGAGATAATCAATCCCAATCCCTTTCTGATCAGCTTACCTTCTGATCAAGAATTGGTTCTGATTTATTTTCAAATCAGATATATTACCAAATCAATTCAGATATTCAGGTAACGTACATTTAAACGCAATAAAACATGCTGGCATGCTAGCACACTCAATGTAAATCAACATAATACTATATCACATGCTAGCAATCAAAAGCAGGAAAGAAAACTCAATCTACCCCGCTCACTCTTTTCTATCTCAGTGCTAAGGAACCTACAGTTCAAGGACCTACAGCTCTGATACCACCTGTTGTGGGGACCCGGACGCTAATTCATTCCTTAATCGTCTTTAGGAATATTTAATCATTCATAATAAACAGGGTCTAAAAATTTTTCTTTTAAAATGCAAAGCGGAAACGTAATGTAATTAAAATCAAATTACATGTTAAACATGAACATACAAATCTGATGTTATCTACAATAATCCAACTAGGTTCAACTACATGTCGGTGCTGAATCCTAAGTTGCGTCAAAGTCCGGACCTCCACGCTATCTAGTCCAGCCTCGTTCTCTTCTTGACCCTGATCCTAGCCCACCTGTTGCCATGCACACATACAGACAAGACAACAGCCGGATAACTCCGGTGAGATATAAATATCCCAGTATAAATCATGTATACATGCAATCATATAAATCATATAAGAGCATATAACAAAATCATATCCTATATCAACATCATGATATAAATCAATACCAAGAATACATCATATTCTAAACTTGTACCCTAATCAGGAACCTAATTCAATATCTAGAATAAATCCTATTCTAGGCATGTACCAATATCAGGAACATAAATCAATATCAAGAATAATTCCTATTCTAAACATGGACCAACATCAGGAACATGATCAGTATCAAGAATGATTTCTATTCTAAATATGTACCAATATCAGGAAACATAAAAGGACATGAACCATATTCAGGAACATAAATCAGTATTAATCAATACCATAAACTATAACTGTCACTCAATCCAGTGACTCTACTTTTTAGACTAGACTCAATCCTAGTCTAGGGATCCCGGTTTCCAGATGTGGTATTCCTATATCGAATTCCGTAAAGGATGGAATCATAATCTCTATTACTCGATATAACCATGGCCTTGGTATTCCTATATCGAATTCCGTAATAGAAGAATTCCAATACCCTTTACTCGATATAACCAAATATGGTGTTCCTATATCGAATTCCGTAATAGCTTCCATCACTCGATATAACCATACATCCAGTGTCCTGACCTAACCGTCAAGGACTATAGCTCTATCGCTACTATCCTATCTTGGGACATCGTGCAATGTGCCGTGGCGATACCACCACTATCCGGCACTTCTGTCACAAGATAACACGTCTAATACCTGTCATCTAATATCAAGAGAGCAAGTACATCAATCAACTTAATGCAAATATCAATGCAATAAGGTAAAGTATGTGATTTAGGGAAACTCGAGTCAAACCTCCCTCGAGTTGTGCAATCCCAACTCAACATTAATTTATACCTTTATCTTCTCGCTCAGAAGAAGAAGAAATCCCGACTCTACCTCGGTCCAGTCCCAATCTGGTAATCACAATATTGGACAGGTATAATATCAATAAACAACTCAATTCAATACCTGTTCTGATCAATATCAAATCACAATACAATCTGATCAATGTCAATCGACATATGGTATATCAATACAATCTGAATCAATACCGACTCTGATCAATTTCAATCAACTGATGTTTCGACGGCATAACAATACTGTCTCAATAATCCCGCCAGTCCAAACATCACAGATATAATATCAGAACTCATAATCCACATCGATACCAGTCATAATCTCAATAACAATACATATCTGATATGAATTCTCAGTCACAGCGACTCCGAAAATCATAACAATTATATAACCAGTCCGTTCTTTAATCTGACTTCGATTCTATGATGTCTAACATGACAAGAACATCATATATGAATTCTATTCAATTCTGACAATAGTTTAATTTCAAAACATGTCAAAACGTAGCAAAACTTACGTCCAGTTGTAGCCTACGTTGATAGGAACTCAGTACTGAAGTCGGATTCAAAATCAGACGGACGGATCGTTCGCAAATCACGATTAAAATCCCCGAAGAATTTTCTCAAGAATCCCTCGATTCCTTCTTTCTTTTTCTGAAGATTTTCGTATGCCTATACATATATATATATATCCATAAATGTATAAAGCAACGTGTCCCGCTCCTTAATGCAGCACGTCTCGCGCATATGCGCGGCATCACTCGCGCATATGCGCGAGACACAATTCTTCAGCGCGTGTGCCTCGGCACTCCCTCGCGCATATGCGCGACACTCTACCGCGCATGTGCGCCGAGGGCTCTGGAGTTTCCGCGCAGATGCGCGCTACTCGTCCGCGCATGTGCGCCGAGGACTCTGGACGCTCCGCGCATGTGCGCGCTGTGAAGTTGCGCATGTGCGCGCAGGCTCCTGCCCTGCTCGCGCATGTGCGCTCCATTCCTCGCGCATGTGCGCCGACTCATTTCCCTGCACACACAATTTACCCCTTTTTCATGTGTTTTGGTCCGAACCCTTCCGTCTATATTTTCCGTAATTAATTAATAAATCATTTCAAGATTAATTCCAAATTACGTTAATCAAATTCTCGGGCCTTACATTTTAAGAATAGCACGCAAACGTGTTCTCAAAGTTCTATCTACAACTTCAGTTTGTCCATCCGTTTGAGGTTGACAAGTAGTAGATTACAACAATATTGAGCAAAGTTTAGCCCATAAAGTAATCCATAAATAGAATCCCTCCCCTTCTTAGTCCTAGGCAACCCCAAAATAAAGTCCATATAAATGTCAATCCAAGTTCTTTTTAAGAATAGCACGCAAAAGTGTTCCCAAAGTTCTATTTACAACTTCAGTTTGTCCATCCTTTTGAGGATGACAAGTAGTAGATTACAACTTTATTGTGCAAAGTTTAGCCCATAAAGTAATCCATAAATAGAATCCCTCCCCTTCTTAGTCCAAGGCAACCCCAAAATAAAGTCCATAGAAATGTCAATCCAAGTTCTTTTAAGAATAGCACGCAAACGTGTTCTCAAAATTCTATTTACAACCTTAGTTTGTCCATCCGTTTGAGGATGACAAGTAGTAGATTACAACTTTATTGTGCAAAGTTTAGCCCATAAAATAATCCATAAATAGAATCCCTCCCCTTCTTAGTCCTAGGCAACCCCAAAATAAAGTCCGTAGAAATGTCAATCCAAGTTCTTTTAAGAAAAGCACGCAAAAGTATTCCCAAAGTTCTATTTACAACTTCAGTTTGTCCATCCGTTTGAGGATGACAAGTAGTAGATTACAACATTATTGTGCAAAATTTAGCCCATAAAGTAATCCATAAATAGAATCCATCCCCTTCTTAGTCCTAGGCAACCCCAAAATAAAGTCCATAGAAATGTCAATCCAAGTTCTTTTAATTATAGCACGCAAACGTGTTCTCAAAGTTCTATTTACAACTTCAGTTTGTCCATCCGTTTGAGGATGACAAGTAGTAGATTACAACTTTATTGTGCAAAGTTTAGCCCATAAAGTAATCCATAAATAGAATCCCTCCCCTTCTTAGTCCTAGACAACCCCAAAATAAAGTCCATAGAAATGTCAATCCAAGTTCTTTTAAGAATAGCACGCAAAAGTGTTCCCAAAGTTATATTTACAACTTCAGTTTGTCCATCCGTTTGAGGATGACAAGTAGTATATTACAACTTTATTGTGCAAAGTTCAGCCCATAAAGTAATCCATAAATAGAATCCCTCCACTTCTTAGTCCTAGGCAACCCCAAAATAAAGTCCATAGAAATGTCAATCCAAGTTCTTTTTAAGAATAGCACGCAAAAGTGTTCCCAAAGTTCTATTGACAACTTAAGTTTGTCCATCCGTTTGAGGATGACAAGTAGTAGATTACAACAATATTGAGCAAAGTTTAGCCCATAAAGTAATCCAAAAATAGAATCCCTCCCCTTCTTAGTCCTAGGCAACCTCAAAATAAAGTCCATAGAAATGTCAATCCAAGTTCTTTTTAAGAATAGCACGCAAAAGTGTTCCCAAAGTTCTATTTACAACTTCAGTTTGTCCATCCGTTTGATGATGACAAGTAGTAGATTACAACTTTATTGTGCAAAATTTAGCCCATAAAGTAATCCATAAATAGAATCCCTCCCTTCTTAGTCCAAGGCAACTACAAAATAAAGTCCATAGAAATGTCAATCCAAGTTCTTTTAAGAATAGCACGCAAACGTGTTCTCAAAGTTCTATTTACAACTTCAGTTTGTCCATCCGTTTGAGGATGACAAGTAGTAGATTACAACTTTATTGTGCAAAGTTTAGCCCATAAAATAATCTATAAATAGAATCCCTCCCCTTCTTAGTCCTAGGCAACCCCAAAATAAAGTCCATAGAAATGTCAATCCAAGTTCTTTTAAGAATAGCACGCAAAAGTGTTCCCAAAGTTATATTTACAACTTCAATTTGTCCATCCGTTTGAGGATGACAAGTAGTATATTACAACTTTATTGTGCAAAGTTTAGCCCATAAAGTAATCCATAAATAGAATCCCTCCCCTTCTTAGTCCAAGGCAAATCCAAAATAAAGTCCATAGAAATGTCAATCCAAGTTCTTTTAAGAATAGCACGCAAACGTGTTCTCAAAGTTCTATTTACAACTTCAGTTTGTCCATCCGTTTGAGGATGACAAGTAGTAGATTACAACTTTATTGTGCAAAGTTTAGCCCACAAAATAATCTATAAATAGAATCCCTCCCCTTTTTAGTCTTAGGCAACCCCAAAATAAATTCTATAGAAATGTCAATCCTAATTCTTTTAATAATAGAACGCAAAAGTGTTCCCAAAGTTCTATTTACAACTTCAGTTTGTCCATCCGTTTGAGGATGACAAGTAGTAGATTACAACGTTATTGTGCAAAATTTAGCCCATAAAGTAATCCATAAATAGAATCCCTCCCCTTCTTAGTCCTAGGCAACCCCAAAATAAAGTCCATAGAAATGTCAATCCAAGTTCTTTTAAGAATAGCACGCAAAAGTGTTCCCAAAGTTCTATTTACAACTTCAGTTTGTCCATCCGTTTGAGGATGACAAGTAGTAGATTACAACTTTATTGTGCAAAATTTAGCCCATAAAGTAATCCATAAATAGAATCCCTCCCCTTCTTAGTCCAAGGCAACTCCAAAATAAAGTCCATAGAAATGTCAATCCAAGTTCTTTTAAGAATAGCACGCAAACGTGTTCTCAAAGTTCTATTTACAACTTCAGTTTGTCCATCCGTTTGAGGATGAAAAGTAGTAGATTACAACTTTATTGTGCAAAGTTTAGCCCATAAAATAATCTATAAATAGAATCCCTCCCCTTCTTAGTCCTAGGCAACCCCAAAATAAAGTCCATAGAAATGTCAATCCAAGTTCTTTTAATAATAGAACGCAAAAGTGTTCCCAAAGTTCTATTTACAACTTCAGTTTGTCCATCCGTTTGAGGATAACAAGTAGTAGATTACAACGTTATTGTGAAAAATTTAACCCATAAAGTAATCCATAAATAGAATCCCTCCCCTTCTTAGTCCTAGGCAACCCCTAAATAAGTCCATAGTAATGTCAATCCAAGTTCTTTTAAGAATAGCACGCAAACGTGTTATCAAAGTTCTATTTACAACTTCAGTTTGTCCATCTGAACACATAATCTGTCAATCTAGAAACAGAACTAAAATGTCTTCAAGAGAAATACACAATCAGCTGGATTCCTTAGCCCATACTTTAAGCTGTCAATTCTTTCAATTCTTTTCTGATAGAGAACCCATCTGACATCTTATCTAAGAAAACACCAGTTAACTATTATATTACTATCAAATTTTAGGCTCGATTTCAGTGGATCTACTGAATACATAAGGATACCATCTGTTCCTTTCTGTAATAATCGAGTCCTAAACCCTAAAATTTTCTAAGGACTTCTGAATCGAAAATCCTCATTTATCAACTAGATCTGGTCTTAATCTTACTATTTCTGGAACACATGCTACGATATTTCTGTACTTGTTTAGCATTACATATCAATACTGAGATCGAAATCATATAACACAAGTACATCATAATCTAGCCCAATCCCGGTTTCATTCTACTGTAGCATATAACATGTCACATAAATCTCTGATATCAACATATTCCTCAACAGTCAAGGGATCAATACTACCGTATACCCAGACCTAACAGATACAGCATATCTCCATACTACTCATTCACAGATACTCATGAAGAATGCATTAGTATATATCAATACATCTGCCATATAATCATAAAGAATAATACCAGTTGTAGTTTCTGGGTTTGTTTCTCACGCATTGCCACCCGATGGTCCTGCTCCCCAGAATCTTTGGGAACCCTTCTGAGGACACACTCTAGCAAAATGCCCATGTTGTCCGCAGATATTGCATCTACCAGTCACTCCCTGGCATTGTTCGGTGGGATGTCTCCCTCCACACTTAGCGCAATAAACTCCAATATAACTCGGACTGGAGCCACTGGAACTGGAGGAACCACTGCCTAACTTCTTGAACTCTTTCTTCCGAGCTTTCAGCAAATCTTGCTTTCCACTCGTGCTGCCACGTTCCAATCTCGAAGGGGATTGATGTGTCTGAGGTTGCTGCATGCACAACCTTCCCAATTGTCTAGTCAGACTGGCCTCCGCTCTCTTCGCTTTACTTAAGACATCAGCAAAATAATAAGGTTGCTGTACATTCATCCATGCTACTATCTCTGAATTCAATCCTCCGACGAACTGAGTCACTACAGCTTCTTCATTCCCAGCCAACTGAGGAGCAAAATGCAGTAGCGTAGAGAATTTAGCAGCATAATCATCAATATTCAATTGACCTTGACTTAAATTCTCAAATTCTGCTTTCTTGTCTTCTCGGTATGAGGCGGAGAAAAATCTTTGATAGAATTCAGTCTTGAAGACTTCCCACGTGATCACAGTACCACGTAGTGCTAATACTCCTTTGATTGTAATCCACCAACTTCTGGCAGCCTCTTGTAATTGGTGAAATACCAATTTAACTCTTTGGTCATCTGTACAATCCAGTAGATCAAACAATATCTCTATGTCCTCAACCCAGTGCTGACACGTTTCAGGCGTCTCTGTAACACTCAGAATCAGCGGCTGAAATAACTGAAATTCTGCCAACTTGGTTTCCATCGGAGTCGCTGACACATCTATCTGCGGTTCTGATATATATGGCGGATCATACGAAGTACTGCCTGTTTCCAAAATCCTTCGGGGAGGTACATCTGATTACCACACACATTAGTAACCCAATAATACAAATCTGTGCCAATCTTTTCTGATCATGATCATCTTACTGCTGATCATGAATCCGATCTGATTCATACTCAAGAATACATAATACCAATTTTAAATCAAATAGTCAGGTAGCCATGTATCTTAAAGCAGTAACATATAGCCTCATGCTAGCATCACAATGTCAATCAACATGAAAATCACTCTCATGCTAGCACAGACATGCAAGGAAAGAAAATTCATCTACCCCGCTCATTCTCTTCTATCTTAATCTAAGTCAGTCTAAAAGATCTATCAACTCTGACTATCTCAATCTAAAGGATCTATCGCTAAAGGAACTATCAGCTCTGATACCACCTGTTGTGGGGACCCGGACGCTAATCATCTTCTTAATCATAGTTGGGATTTAATTAATCAGTTCTGATAAACAAGGTCTAAAAATTTTTCTTTTTAAAATGCAAATGCGGAAGGTAATGGAATTTAAACTATATACATTTCAGTATACAATACTTTTCAGTATAAAAGTACAATACTGTACAATCTAAGTCTAAGGTTTAGTTACTAAATTCAAGTAGTAAAACCTATCTATATCCAAGTCCGGAATCACCACGCTAACTCGTCTTCTCTCGTCGTCTTCTTGACCCTGATCCTGTCCCACCTGTTGTCATGCACACATACAAAACAAGACAACAGCCAGATAACTCCGGTGAGAATAAATCCCAGTATAAAACATGGTAAACATGCATATACACATAACCATCCATGAAACATGCTGTCATGAATAAATTAAAACAATAATAATAGATTTCATTATCTATGAAATCTAATCTAAATAAACATGCAACTTAATTCAGCTAAACATGCATATAAACAGTCTAAATCATGAGACATGCTGTCACAACTGAAAGCAATAACAATTGGTTCCAAAGTCTATGAAACCAATTCATATAAGCATGCAGTTATAAATCAAATCATGTCTAGACTTGACTCAACTATAACTCTAGGGATCCCGTGATGAATAAGACGTCAATGCCTGTTACCTACTCAACCGATCGTGGTAACCGTACGTCTTATTCCTAGACTTCGGTCCGAGCTGTATCGACGGCTGGCAATAGGAGTAATGGCTACTCCTAAGTTGAGATACACCGAACGTCTAGAAGTCTGACAATGACTGTCAAGACTTTCCTATCTTAAATGCAATGAATAACAATCTGTAACAACGCATAATCATATTCATAGCTGAATATGACAATAATCTCATACATTTGAATACCATTCTATAATCAAAGCATAATCAGGTAACAATATAAACAATAATCTAATATGTGATTTTATTGGGAAACTCAAATTAATCTAATTTGAGTTATGCTTCCCGAATATCACATGAATTATACCTTTGTCTTCCTGATCTGATGAAGACGACGTCTCGAAGTCGAATTTGTCCATATCTGATCTGAAATGACAATAACCAATACATTGTATCAATGTGTAATCCAATTCAGTACAAAATCTGATCACATCAACAATATCACGAGATAACAGAAACCAATACTGAATCTGATCAATCTGTACCAAATGATGTTTAGACGGCATAACACTACAGTCTTGTAACCCCGTCAGTCTTAACATCACAATTACACTACCAGAATTCCTAATAAAGCTCATACAATCTATAACTTCAGTATCTGTACACTTTAAAATGAATAACAGCGTAATTCTGATAGCAATCTCAATCAAATCAACTCTAAAATTCATAACAATTCCATAAACACTCTGTTTCTAAATCTGACTTCGATTCTACAATATCTACGGTAGTAGAAACGCTATATCTGAATCATATGCAATTCTGACAATATCATAAAATCAAATCTTGTCTAAACGTAATAAAACTTACGTCCTTGCGTAGCCTGCGTTGATAGGAACACGATACCGTACTCGGATTTAAAATCAGACGGACGGATTGTTCACAATCACGATCCCAAGCTTCACAAATAAATTTTCCAAAGTTTCTATCGTTTCTTTCTTTCCATTATTCTGAATTGCTTGCGTATATATATATATATATATATATATATATATATATATATATATATATATATATATCCGATACATGCATGCAAGCAAGTGGCGCACCCTTCTTACTGCACGTCTCTCGCTAGGGCGGTCAAAACTTACCGCTAGGGCGAGTAAATTTCGGTCGAGATCCTCGGCTGAACATCTCCATTCGCTCGAGCGGTCAAAAGTTGCTCGCTAGGGCGAAGCACTTTCGGCCCTCACAATTATACATGCGCGCTCGGGCGGTGCTTTTCTGCCGCTCGGGCGAAAGATGTTCGGCCTAACATCTTGAGATGTTCGGCCTAACATCTTGAGATTTTCGATTCTACATCTTGGCTTAACATAAACCAACGCCCGGCTTCGTCATTTAAGTTCCTATGACTTCCATAACGTCAATTAATCAACGTCTGATTAAAATGATTAAATCTCGGGCATTACACCATAGAAATGTCAATCCAAGTTCTTTTAAGAATAGCACGCAAAAGTGTTCCCAAAGTTCTATTTACAACTTCAGTTTGTCCATCCGTTTGAGGATGACAAGTAGTAGATTACAACTTTATTGTGCAAAGTTTAGCCCATAAAGTAATCCATAAATAGAATCCCTCCCCTTCTTAGTCCTAGGCAACCCCAAAATAAAGTCCATAAAAATGTCAATCCAAGTTCTTTTTAAGAATAGCACGCAAAAGTGTTCCCAAAGTTCTATTTACAACTTCAGTTTGTCCATCCGTTTGAGGATGACAAGTAGTAGATTACAACTTTATTGTGCAAAGTTTAGCCCATAAAGTAATCCATAAATAGAATCCCTCCCCTTCTTAGAACTAGGCAACCCCAAAATAAAGTCCATAAAAATGTCAATCCAAGTTCTTTTTAAGAATAGCACGCAAAAGTGTTCCCAAAGTTCTATTTACAACTTCAGTTTGTCCATCCGTTTGAGGATGACAAGTAGTAGATTACAACTTTATTGTGCAAAGTTTAGCCCATAAAGTAATCCATAAATAGAATTTCTCCCCTTCTTAGTCCTAGACAACCCCAAAATAAAGTCCATAGAAATGTCAATCCAAGTTCTTTTAAGAATAGCACGCAAAAGTGTTCCCAAAGTTATATTTACAACTTCAGTTTGTCCATCCGTTTGAGGATGACAAGTTGTATATTTCAACTTTATTGTGCAAAGTTTAGCCCATAAAGTAATCCATAAATAGAATCCCTCCCCTTCTTAGTACTAGGCAACCCCAAAATAAAGTCCATAGATGTAAGGCTCGAGAATTATTCGTGTCATCGATGTGAGAGTTGAAGAGGAGTATGCATGACATGAAAAATGTGAGTTTGACCCAGTATGGCCGAGACAAGACCGCACCTGCGGTATTAACATCACCGCACCCGCGGTGTAAAGATAGAAAAATGAGTTTTGTGCGAACAGACACCGCACCCGCGGTGCTAGCAAGACCGCCCCCGCGGTGTGAGACCGCACCCGCGGTCATGTAAGGACCGCACCCGCGGTCTAAGAATTCCAGAAAATAATAGTGCTGCCGAGAGCTCAGCGCACCCGCGCTCTTACGCTGCCGCACCCGCGGTGCTGCATGCGAAGTGCCACCTTCGATTTCTATGTTGACACATGGCATGCTATATAAATACCTAAGCTGCTGAGTCTTCATTTTATTCAGATTGGAAGAGAGAACCGAGAGCAAGTCTTGTTCCTTCAAGATTTTCCATTTTAGATTTGAGATGGGGCAAGATTTGTTCATCTGATTTTAAGTCCGAGTCCGGATTATTGATCCTTGCATCGTTGGCTACGAAAGGATGTAAGTTTTATATAATTTCAGCATGTTTCGAAATTCATATGTTGGGGAAATTATGTTTTAAGTTGAGAAATGTGTTCTTGGTATATCGAGCATCGTAGATTCGTTATCAGATTGATTTTCGGATACCGTATACGAGTCTTGCGAATTTCCAGCATGTATATCGATATTGATTGGAAGAATTGAGCATGTTATATTGTGTTTGATGAGTATATTATGAAGATTATGAGTTGTGGTTATTGTATATATTGTTTTGTTGAGATTGAGTTGACCGGTACCGAGAATTACGCCGTTACGCCGTCAAAGTATATTGAAACCGATTTCAGCTATGTTTATTGAGTTGTTTGAGATGTATATTGATAGCGTGTACCTTGACTATACCATTTCAGATTTGTATTGGCTACTTGGTATTCGAGTTTCGGTTCGACATAGACAGTGCGTCAAGAAAGGTATAAATCATGTGGTCACGGGATTGCACAACTCGATTCAGATTTGATACGAGTTTCCCTAAATCACATATTAGATTGTTATTACATTGATTATGTAATATTTCGTTTATTGATTTATATTCGAGTCTTGAGATAGGAGATATTGGCAGACTTGCCAAAACTAGACGTTTCGGTGTATCGTCGCATAGGAGCAGAGTTGCTATATGTGTAGACCCTCGATACAGAGTTGACCGAAGTCTAGGAATAAGACGTACCGTTGCCCCGAGTGGTTGGGTAGGTGACAGACCGTCTTATTCACACCGGGATCCCTAGATTAGAAATGAGTCGAGTCAAGATTGAAATGTTGAATACAGATTTGTATTCTTCTACATGTTTAGATTTATATTCATGTATTTGTTATATGCTATGCATTTGTAGATGATTATTACATTGCATGCATCCATGTTTTATACTGGGATATGTTCTCACCGGAGTTATCCGGCTGTTGTCGTGTCTGTATGTGTGCATGGCAACAGGTGGGGCAGGATCAAGGTCACGACGAGGACGAGAGAGTTGATAGCGTGGTGATGCCGGGTGTAGCAGCAGATTACTAGTAGTTTCTGTTTAGATCTTAACTACTTGTATTTGAGATTCGAACTTTAGTGTATGGTTGTACAAGACAGACATGTATGTACATTATGTTGTTTATTTCCGTTAACGACATGTTATGCTTTATCTATACATTTGAATTAATGTTAAAAGCAAAATTTTGACCCACATTTTCGAACAAAGATCCAATTAAATCCCAAAAGAATTGAGTTAGAGCCCGGGTCCCCACAACAGGTGGTATCAGAGCAGTAGGTTCTGTAGACTGAGATAGAATAGAATAAGCGGGGTAGATCGAGTCATCTTCCTTGCTTTCGAGATGCTAGCATGATTTATTGCTTTCCCTATTATATGTTGTTGTATTATCTGAATTGATTTACAGCATTTCAAGCCTGAATCAGAACCGATTCTCGATCAAGAGGTATATGATCAGAGGAGGGCTGAGACAGATGATATTGGTTGTGTACTAATCAGTTTTATGATCAGATTTATGCCGCCTAGACGAGTGCCACAGCCAGAGCAGGGTAGCACGTCCGGTGCACAGATGGATGTTACCGCTACGCCGATGGAGACCTTATTGAAGAGATTTCAGTCTTTCCATCCGCCTACCCTGAAGGGCACAGAGAGTGCAGTAGAGTGCGAGAGCTGGCTTGATGATATCGAGATGTTTTTTGAGTCTTTGGCCTATACTGATGAGCGACGTGTGAAGCTGATAGGGCATCAGATGCAAGAGGTTGCCAAGAGCTGGTGGTTGACGACGAAGAGAGCCTTCGAGCACCGAGGCATTGATATCACGTGGAAAGTCTTCAAGGATGAGTTCTATCAGCGCTTTTTCCCTGTCTCCTACCGGAAAGATAAAGGGGCTGAATTTGCGAATCTGAGGCAAGGACAGTGGAACATCGAGGAGTATGTCGCTAAATTTTCTGCTTTGCTACGATTTGCACCGCATGTGGCCGGGAACGACGAGGCAGTGGCCGATCAGTTCATCAACGGATTGAATCCGGATGTCTTTACTTTGGTGAACACGGGACGGCCTAACACTTTTTCAGAGGCACTGAACAGAGCTAAGGGAGCAGAGGCTGGCTTGATTAGGCAGCGAGGGGCTTCCTACGGTGTTCAGGGGCAGAGACCGCCTACCGCCGTGCAGTTTCCACCACCTCCTCCTCGTTTTGACAGTGGAGCTAGTGGTAGTGGCAAGAAGGATTTTCTGAAGGCTAAGGGCAAACAGTTTAAGAAATCTGGGAGCAGTTCATCGAGTTCGAGTGGATCTCGACAGAGAGGTCAGGGTTCAGATTCCAGTGGCGTATACTGTGGTTCGTGTGGAGGGCGACATGCCACGGAGCAGTGTCAAGGAGTTCTGGGACGCTGCAACATCTGCAGACAGCAGGGGCATTTCGCCAGAGTGTGCCCACAGAGGAGTTTTCAGCGATTCCAGAGTGCAGGATCGTCTGCTGCAGTGCCACAGATGGAGAGACAGGCATCTTCTGTACACTCCTTTCAGCCACCCTCTACACAGACCCAGCAGAGACCCGGAGGTAGTCAGACCGTGAGTCAGCCTCCCAGACAGCAGGCACGTGTTTTTGCCCTGACAGAGGAGCAGGCGCAGGAGGCGCCAGATGACGTCATTGCAGGTAGCTGTTTTCTTTGCGGTTATCCTGCATATGTGTTGATTGACACAGGTGCATCTCATACATTCATCTCTGAACATTTTGCATTGAGACATTCATTGCCTGTTGAGTCGATGTCTACAGTAGTGTCTATAGCTTCTCCGTTGGGAAGTGGTTTGATATCTGTGACTACTGTTAGACACTGTATGCTTCAGTTTGAGGGGCATGAGATTGATCTTGATTGTGTAGTACTTGGTTTAGCTGATTTTGATTGTATAGTTGGTATAGACATGTTGACCAAGTACAGGGCTACGGTAGATTGTTTTCACAAGATTGTCAGATTCAGACCCGAAATGACAGACGAGTGGAAATTCTATGGCAAGGGTTCCAAATCTCGGATTCCCTTAGTATCTGCTCTGACTATGAGTAGATTGCTTCAGAGAGGAGCAGAGGGCTTTCTCGTATATGCAGTAGATCTACTGAAGTCGAGCCCAGCATTGGCAGATCTGCCAGTGGTTTGCGAGTTTGCAGATGTTTTTCCTGATGAGATTCCAGGGTTGCCTCCGGTTCGAGAGGTTGATTTCAGCATAGATCTTATGCCCGGTTCTGTTCCTATTTCGAGAGCTCCGTATAGGATGGCACCGATAGAGCTGAAAGAGTTGAAGGCACAGTTGGAGGATCTTCTGTCCAAGGGATATATCAGACCCAGTGTATCTCCTTGGGGTGCTCTGGTGCTTTTCGTTCGAAAGAAAGATGGCTCGATGCGATTATGCATTGATTATAGGCAGTTGAATAAGGCAACAGTGAAGAACAAGTATCCTTTGCCTCGTATCGACGATCTGTTTGATCAGCTACAGGGATCTTCTGTATACTCGAAGATCGATTTGAGATCAGGGTATCATCAGCTCCGAGTTAGAGATGTTGATATTCCGAAGACTGCATTCCGAACCAGGTATGGACATTACGAGTTTGTTGTTATGCCTTTCGGTTTGACGAATGCACCTGCGGTGTTTATGAGTTTGATGAACCGCATTTTTCAAAGATATTTAGATGATTTTGTGATTGTGTTTATCGATGATATTTTGGTATATTCGAAGAGTTTGACTGAGCATGCAGATCATCTGAGAATTGTATTGAAGACTTTGCGACAGGAGCAGTTGTATGCCAAACTGTCCAAGTGCGAATTCTGGCTGCGACAGGTTGTCTTCTTAGGGCATATTATATCTGGAGAGGGTATTGCGGTAGATCCGAGTAAAGTTGAAGCTGTGATCAGTTGGCCGAGACCGACTTCTGTGCCAGAGATACGCAGTTTCATGGGTCTAGCCGGGTATTATCGACGTTTTATTCGAGACTTCTCCCGTATAGCGAAGCCTATCACCCAGTTGACACAGAAGAACATGCCATTTGTGTGGTCAGAAGAGTGTTAGAGCAGTTTTGTTGAGCTGAAGAAGAGGCTGACTAGTGCGCCTGTCTTGACGATTCCTACCGGTACAGGTGAGTTCGTTGTATATTGTGACACATCTCACAGAGGGCTAGGATGTGTTTGTTAGAGTAGGTGCACGTCGAGCCAAGTGTTGGCCGACTGTTCACGATGAAACTCTTTGTATAAACGATCTTTATTTTAATAATATTTGAATTTATTAATTTGGCGCATCTTTATCTTTATACCCATGCTAGTTGCATAGATAAAGTCCTTGAATATACAAATAGTAGAAAGAATATGAGATGCTCATATGATGAGTATCATGAAACTCATATTTGGAATACTGTATATTCTAAACTGTTCCTAGTCGATTCAGCCGCCACTAAGAAGGATAAAGGCCGCTCGAGTTAGAGACTAGTATCTGCGATGTGAGTACCATGTTTCATTGGTAGGGGACATTGTGATGTCCGAGCATGCAGATAGGTGCTCCTTGTAGAGTGCACTGAACAACCCTCCATAAAAGGACTTTCCAAGTGGTTCTCACTTATCGAGTGGAAAAGTCCTGGTTTATGGTTGTACAGAATTAGTCCTTATGACCCGGGACAACATTGAGACTCTATGTGCTAGCGTTTCACTTTGACTTGTTTACCGACTCTTATGGGGTCATTAGGTGGCAAGGTTGGGTGTTACGGCGAAACATATAGGAGTCGATGCATTGTAGTCGGGGATTCACCGCTTACCTACGGGTATGGATATCCTATGTGTTTATCATGTATGTGTGGGTTGAAATCTCTGATCAGAGTATGGTGGTAATTATGAAAGGGGTTTCATAGATTACACCATCGATGCAACCACGACATGACACATAGTATCGATTCATTGACAACTCTCGATAGACCAATAGTTGTCGAATCGGTCGGGATATATGAGTTGAAGGGACCGTACTGTACGCTAACCATAATTGAATGGTTCTTGCAGGCACTATCATGTGATACCTAGGGAATCACGTAAGCGATGCTGCTAGGCGTTTAACGTGATTGGTTGGGTACAATCAGACTTGAGTTCTGACGTTCTTACTATCAAAGAGTTGATAAGTAAGAATGGAGCAATTGGGGTATGCTCGTATAAGGACATGTTTAGTCCGAATTACATTGAGATGTGAACCCACGGCTAGTTGTATCAATGAACCATTGAGGGCCACACAAGTACTTGCTTAGTAAATCCCGAAGAGAAGTAAAATAGTTCAATGTGTTGAACGGCTTATAAATGTGTTTATAAGCGTAAAGAAAATTAGAAGTATGACTTCTATGAGAGAAATGTAAATTTTAATTTATGGAAGTGTTCCTAAGATTAAAATTTGGCCAAGTAAATAATGTAGTTGAAAATTGTGATTTTCATAAACATTATTGTAGACTAAATTAAATTAATTCAAGTGTTGAATTAATTAAACACTAGTAGACCTAGTAGAGTCTAAATAATTAAATTAATTCAAGTGTTGAATTAATTAAATAATATTGAGTCTTGTAGAGCTCAATTTAAATAATTATTTAACTAGTGGGACTTGAGTAAAATCAAGTAATATTTAATTAATCTCAAATGTGTTTGAGATAATTAAAATTTAGTCTATGTTTTTAATGTGATTAAAAACCATATAATATAAGTGAGGCATGCTAGGGTTTGCATGCTTGGGAGGTGAAGAGACTTTGAATTCTTTTTAATAAAATAATGCTTGGCATGGGGATCAACTTTTTCACTTTTCCCACACCCAAGTCTAGACTTCACTCCTCACTTTTGTCTCTCATGTTGGCCGAAACTTAGAGACTTTTTCTCTCAAGTTTTTCTTTGTTTTGTTCTTCATTTTTCTTGGAGAACAAATCCCTTCTCTTTGATAAATCCTCAAACTTTTCTAGTGCAATTTTTGAGGGGATTTACCTTGCTAGTGGTGGGCCTAATTCTTGGAGAAAAGAAGGTGAGCTTGTAGATCTTTCATCCATACAAGAGCCAAAGTGTTTACACTTTGGTTGGTGCCATTCATCAACTCTAAGGGGTTGATAGGTAAACCTCTTTAAAACATCCTATGAATGTTTTTGTTGATTTTGCAAATATTACACAAAACTTTTAAGGGGGCCGAAATTTTTGCTCTAAAATTATATTTTTCGCTTCCGTTGCGTTTCCGGCCTCCGTAACCGGTCCGCTTTCAAGTGGTATCCGAGCTAAGGTTACGGTTTTTGTGTAATATTTGCGTAATATTATGTTGAGATCGATTTCTAACCGTTTGAGATTTTTGTGCAACAATAAACATCAAGGCCGAAATTTTTACAAAAAAAAAAATAAATAAATAAAGTTTTCGGGGCTGCCCGAGGGCTGCCCGAAAATTTCGGGCAGCCGAGGGGCAGCCCAAGGGGCTGCCCGAAACTTCCAGTTTTTTAATAAAAAAAAAAAAATTTTTTTGTTGTGGCCGGAATCCGGCGACGGCGATGACGGCTAGGGTTTCCAAAAATGTTTTGGATAATCTTAGTGTCATGGGCCTTGAGATGTTGGGCCATTGGATGACCAACATAATTTGTGAAATTTAAATGGGCCAAAATATTTTTGTGAAAAATTGGTTTTTGGGCCCTTAAGTTTAAATTTACAATTGTTGCACATATTTTCTCATAAAATAAATAATTGAAGTTGGACTTTAATTATTTATAGTAAATTGTGATTTACAAGAAATTTGATTATAAATAAATTAATTTGAAAGTAGACAAAGGAGTTTGTATACTTTGTTAATTTAATTTATAATTGTGGCGGTTAGTGATTGGATCAAGATATATAATATTGGATCAATTAATTATAGTGATAATTAATTGATGGTGTATGATATGTGATATTATGCATGAAGGATGATCAAAAGCCCAAGCCCAATTTGCTAGGTGTATGCTAGGATATTTGTGTTGAATGATTGTAATAATTATCAATTTAAAATGGGCTTGGTTTATGGCCCGTTCCCACCCCATGAGATGTATCTCTATGTGCCATGGATATTTAATTGTAAATATTAGAATAGGGGAAGATCAAGATTGGAAGATGGTGGCCTTGGTGATTATGAAGATCGAAGACATGGAATATAGGATGCTAATGTAATAGTTTAGTTGCATTGCATCCCATGCATTTACCCTAGGACCAAACCTAGGCCCGTGTTTGGTTCACACGGGCCATTAGTGTTGGGGCAATTGATCATCCTTGTACTGTTTTCTATTTATAATATATGCATGATATGTTATAAATAATGAGTATGTGCGTTATTATTATTATAATAACAAAGTTGCATGAATCCGGCAAACATACGATCAAACATGGCGAGCTTTTAAAATAAAATTAATGATGAGACCTTTCAAAATTAAAAAACCCTCATTTTGAATTAGATTCAAAATTAATATCAAGTCCGAAAAGGGGACTTATAAATTTGTTTATAATTTCCTTGTCTTCCATCGACAATGGATGCATGATGAACGCTACCCGTACTCGGGGCTCGGCTCATATTATTGGGGGAGCCTTGAGTGCCGGAAAGCTGTGACATCCATTGACATTGTGATGTGAACTACGTGGAACTCCCATGATTTCGGCTCATATTATTGAGGGAACTCATGGCGACCGTCCATTAAGGTTCAATATCGATGGGTTAGGCTTGACACGTAAAGATGAACGACGTCATATTATTGGGTCCTAATCAAACGTGAGACAAAAGTATACGTAGAGGGTTGCATGGCGATGCAATTGGAAACTACCTTTTAGGAAATGTGATGGCCGATATTATTCGGGATCACAATTCGCTAATTGGACCTTACGTACCTACTGAGGAAAGTGTTTCCCGTTTTCACTAGAGGGTAGTGAAAATGTCAAAACAGTGGGAGCGATTATTTATAAAGTAAAAGTCCAAACTTTATATCTTATTAAATATTTTAAAATAGTCATTAACATTTATCTGTTTTACTTTTCAGTACAATCTTTGACATGTCATCAATTCGCAACCCGTTTTCGGTCATTCTCGAAAAACACATACTAACCGGACCAAACTATATCACTTGGCTAAGAAATTTAAAGATCGTCCTAAACTCGGAGAGAATCGCATACACACTGACTGAGTCGCCCCCTGATGAGGCTCCGACTAACTGCAGTCCCGAGGAACTGCAGACCTACAAGGATTGGTGCGACCATGACTTGAAGGCGAAGTGTTATATGCAGGCTTCGATGAACGATGAGCTGCAAAGGCGATTCGAGGATGCTAAGAATGCTGCTGACATTCATATGCACCTCAAGGAGCTCTTCGGTGAGCAGACTCGGCCTTTGAGGCATGCCACAGTAAAGGAGCTCATCACTTTACGCATGCGAGATGGGACTTCGGTCCATGAGCATGGCCTAAAGTTGATTGGGCTCGTGGACAAGCTCGTAGGCATGGATTTGGTGTTGCCTTCGGAGTTGACCACTGATGTGTTGCTGTTGTCATTGCCCAGCTCTTTCGATCCTTTTGTCGTGAACTTCAATATGAACAAGCTTGAGCCCAGCCTTGAAGAGTTGGTGAACATGCTTGTGACCTTTGAGTCCACGATCAAGAAGGAGAAGCCGGTTCTTTATGTGGGCTCTTCATCTGGCACGAAGACCGGTCCACCTGGGAAGGGAAAGAAGCGTTCTTTCCAGCGTACCAAGAAGAGCGAGCCCTTGAAGAGGCAGACTTCGTGTCCCGTTGTGGCAGCCGCGCCAGTGAAGGCTGAAAAGACTGTTGACATCTGTCACCACTGCAAGAAGCCTGGACATTGGAGGCGTAACTGCAGGGAATATCTTGCGCAGAAGGGTTCTGCTAAAGGTATGTTCTGAAAGGGAACGATTTAGGGAGACCGAAAACGCAACGGAAGCTACAACAATTTCGAAAATCATATTTTCAAGCAAAGAAAATTTCGGCCCCCTTGAACTTTTGTGTAGCAAAATACATTTCAACACTTTCATGCATAGTGTGTTGAGAAAATATACCTATCAACCTCTTGAGGTTGATGATGGCTCCAACTTTGTTGTCAAGCAACAAAGCTCTTGAATGGCATGAAGATCTAAGAGCTCTCCTTGTTCTTGATTCTTTCCTTCAAATTAGGCCCACCACCAACTAGGTAGATCCCCTCATATTTTGCACTAGAAAAATATGAGGATTTTTCTTTGAGAAGTGGTTTCTTTCCTCAACACTTGAAGAGGAAAATTGAGAGAAAAACTTGGAGAAGAAAAATGTGAATAGTAACTCGGCACTATTCATGCTAGGAGAGAAGGAGAGACATTTTTTTGGTTGTGGGAAAAGTTGTTCCAAAAAGTTGCATGCCATGCCTTGATATTTGAAAAAGTAGTCTCCCAACCTTTCACCTCCCATGCATGCATATTATATGGTTTTTAATCAAATTAAAAACCTTGGACTAAATTTTAATTATCTCAAACATATTTGAGACTAATTAAACATTACTTGAATTTACCCAAGTCCCACTAGTTAAATAATTATTTTAATTGAGCTCTACAAGACTCAATATTATTTAATTAATTCAACACTTGAATTAATTTAATTATTTGGACTCTACTAGGTCCACTAGTGTTTAATTAATTCAACACTTGAATTAATTTAATTTAGTCCACAATAATGTTTATGAAAATCACAATTTTCAAATACATTATTCACTTGGCCAAATTTTAATTTAGGAACACTTCCATAAATTAAAATTTACATTTCTCTCATAGAAGTCATACTTCTATTTTTCTTTATGCTTATAAACTCATTTATAAGTCGTTCAACACATTGAACTATTTTCTCCTTTATAGAAGTCATACTTCTAATTTTCCTTACGCTTATAAACTCCTTTATAAGCCGTTCAACACATTGAACTATTTTTACTTCTCAACGAGATCTAGAAAGCTAGCACTTGTGTGGCCCTCAATGGTTCATTGATACAACTAGCCGTGGGTTCACATCTCTATGTGATTCGGACTAAACATGTCCTTATATGAGCATACCCCAATTGCTCCATTCTTATTTATCAACACCTTGATAATAAGAACGTCAGAACTCAAGTCTGATAGTACCCAACCAATCATGTTAAACGCCTAGCAGCATCGCTTACATGATTCCCTAGGTATCAAATGATAGTGCCTGCAAGAACCATTCTATTACGGTTAGCGTACAGTACGGTCCCTTCAACTCATATATCCCGATCGATTCGACAACCATTGGTTTATCGAGAGTTGTCAATGAATCGATACTATGTGTCATGTCGTAGTTGCATCGATGGTGTAATCTATGAAACCCTTTCATAATTACCACCATACTCTGGCCAGAGATTTCAACCTACATATACATGATAACACATAGGATATCCATACCCGAAGGTAAGCGGTGAATCCCCGACTACAATGCATCGACTCCTATGTGTTTCGACAGAACACCCAACCTTGCCACCTGATGACTCCATGAGAGTCGGTAAACAAGTCAAAGTGTAATTCTAGCACATAGAGTCTCAATGTTGTCCCGGGTCATAAGGACTAATTCTGTACAACCATAAACTAGGACATTTCCACTCGATAAGTGAGAACCACTTGGAAAGTCCTTTTATGGAGGGTTGTTCAGTGCACTCTACAAGGAGCACCTATCTGCATGTTTGGACATCACAATGTCCCCTACCAATGAAACATGGTACTCACATCGCAGATACTAGTCTCGAACTCTAGCGGGCTATATCCTTCTTAGTGGCGGCTGAATCGACTAGGAACCGTTTAGAATATACAGTATTACAAATATGAGTTTCATGATACTCATCATATGAGCATCTCATATTCTTTCTACTATTTGTATATTCAAGGGCTTTATCTATGCAACTAGCATGGGTATACAGATAAAGATGTGCCATAATAATAATTTCAAATATTATTAAAATAAAGATTGCTTATCCATAGAGTTTCATTGTGAACACTCGGCCAACACTTGGCTCGACGGGCACCTACTCTAACAATCTCCCACTTGCACTAGAGCCAACTACCCATATGCTTTAAACCCATTGATTCGCGATGCTTGTCGAATAATGGTCCAGGTAAAGGCTTAGCTAGTGGATCAACAATGTAATGCCCGAGAATTGGATTACCGTAATCTGAAATGATCTGGGTATAATTACGTAATCTGAAATTGATCTGAGATGATTTATTGATTATGAATTAATGAAGTTCTAACCGGGCCATTCCGAGATGAGATTTGGACTAAGAATATGAAAAGCTCAAGATTTGGGCCGAGGGTTGCGCGCCCGGGCGGAAGTTGATGTCCGCCCGAGCGCCAAAGAGGAAAGGGGTGAAACCCGAATGTGTCGCGCCCGGGCGGAGGTTTTTGACCGCCCGAGCGTGATTGTTAAATTGTTGAGGGCCGAGAGTTTCGCGCCCGGGCGGAAACTTTTATCCGCCCGAGCGCGAGACGTGTTGATTGAAGGGTAAGCCATTTGCCTTAACGCATGCGCGAGGTGTATATATATATATATACATACTAACGTAAATAATCAGAAAGAAAAGGAAAGTTCAGAGGAAATATTGCTTCGTGATTCTCGAAATTGATTTGCGATCAATCCGCCCGTTTGATTTTAAATCCGACTTCAGTACCGAGTTCCTATCAACGTAGGCTACAACTGGACGTAAGTTTTGCTACGTTTTGACATGTTTTGAAATTAGACTATTGTCAGAATTGAATAGGATTCATATATGATGTTCTTGTCATGTTAGACATCATAGAATCGAAGTCAGATTGAAGAACGGACTGGTTATGTAATTGTTATGATTTTCGGAGTCGATTTGACTGAGAATTCATATCAGATATGTATAGTTATTGAGATTATGACTGGTATCGACATTGATTATGAGTTCTGGTATTATATCTGTGATGTTTGGATTGACGGGGTTATTGAGACAGTATTGTTA
The DNA here is from genome assembly GCF_022965805.1 of Primulina eburnea. NCBI lineage: Eukaryota > Viridiplantae > Streptophyta > Magnoliopsida > Lamiales > Gesneriaceae > Primulina > Primulina eburnea. Next base: position 48,082 of record NW_027331308.1, read on the forward strand.
TGCCGTCGAAATACCAGTTGACTGATATTGATCAGAGTCGGTATTGATTTAGATTATATTGATATACCGTATGTCGATTGACATTGATCAGATTGTATTGTGATTTGATATTGATTCAGAACAGGTATTGAATTGAATTGTGTATTGATATTATACCTATTCACCTGTGATTACCAGATTGGGACTGGACAGAGGTAGAGTCGGGATTTCTTATTCTTCTGAGCGAGAAGATAAAGGTATAAATTAATGTTGAGTTGGGATTGCACAACTCGAGGGAGGTTTGACTCGAGTTTCCCTAAATCACATACTTTACCTTATTGCATTGATATTTGCATTAAGTTGATTGATGTACTTGCTCTCTTGATATTAGATGACAAGTATTAGGCTAGTTATCTTGTGACAGAAGTGCCGGATAGTGGTGGTATCGCCACGGCACATTGCACGATGTCTCAAGATAGGATATTAGCGATAGAACTACAGTTCATGACGGATAGGTCAGGACACTGGATGTATGATTATATCGAGTAATGGAATCCATTACGGAATTCGATATAGGAACATCATATTTGGTTATATCGAGTATAGGGTATTGGAATTCTTCTATTACGGAATTCGATATAGGAATACCAGGGCCTTGGTTATATCGAGTAATAGAGATTATGGTTCCATCCTTTACGGAATTCGATATAGGAATACCACATCTGGAAACCGGGATCCCTAGGCTAGGATTGAGTCTAGTCTAAAACTTAGGGTCACTGGATTGAGTGACAGTTGCATCTGATTGATATTGAGTGATGTTGATTAGGTTCCTGAATATGGTTCATGTCCTTTTATGTTCCTGATATTGGTACATATTTAGAATAGAAATTATTCTTGATACTGATCATGTTCCAGATGTTGGTCCATGTTTAGAATAGAAGTTATTCTTGAAATTGATGATGTTCCTGATATTGGTACATGTTTAGAATAGGAACTATTCTTGATATTGATTTATGTTCCGGATTAGGGTACATGTTTAGAATATGATTTATTCTTGTTATTGATTATATCATGATATTGATATAGGATATGATTTTTGTTATATGCTCTTATATGATTTATATGATTGCATGTATACATGATTTATACTGGGATATTTATATCTCACCGGAGTTATCCGGCTGTTGTCTTGTTTGTATGTGTGCATGGCAACAGGTGGGCTAGGATCAGGGTCAAGAAGAGAACGAGGCTGGACTAGATAGCGTGGAGGTCCGGACTTTGAAACAACTTAGGGTTCAGCACTGACTTATAGTTGAACCTAGTCGGATTATTGTAGATCATACAATAATTGTACGTTATGTTTAATATGTAATTTGAATTTAATTACATTATGTTTCCGCTGTGTAATTTAAAAAGAAAAATTTTTAGACCCTGTTTATTATGAATGATTAATTATTCCTAAAGACGATTAAGGAATGGATTAGCGTCCGGGTCCCCACAACAGGTGGTATCAGAGCTGTAGGTCCTTGAACTGTAGGTTCCTTAGCACTGAGATAGAAAAGAGTGAGCGGGGTAGAATGTGTTTTCTTTCCTGCTTTTGATTGCTAGCATGTGATATAGTATTATGTTGATTTACATTGAGTATGCTAGCATGACAGCATGTTTTATTGCGTTTAAATGTATGTTACCTGAATATCTGAATTGATTTGGTAATATATCTGATTTGAAAATGAATCAGAACCAATTCTTGATCAGAAGGTAAGCTGATCAGAAAGGGATTGGGATTGATTATCTCTTGTGATTACTGACTCCTGTGATCATCAAATATACCTCGTAGAAGAATTTCAGAAAGGGGTAGTACTTCGTCTGATCAGATAGATGTCTCCGATGGAATTAAAATTGAAAGAGTTTCAGTTATTTCAGCCGCCGACTCTGAGTGGTATCGGGACGTCTGAAGAGTATGAGAACTGGTTGGATGACATAGAAATACTGTTCGAATTACTTAATGGTACAGATGAACAGAGAATTAAACTGGTATTCCCTCAGTTATGAGAAGTTGCCAGAAGTTGGTGGATTACGACCAAAGGAGTACTAGAACTGAGAGGTTCCCGAGTATTTCAGGGAGCTGGATCATCTGGATATGGTGATCAAGGAACAGACCCAGGACACACTTGATGATATAGTGGCAGGTATTGTTCCTTTATGATTATGATGCATATGTATTGATATATACTAATGCAATCAGTATGATTATCCTTGATTGGGTGGCACGGATATATGCTTTACCTGTTGGTTTTGTATCTACTGTAGTATTGCTTCTTTACCTTTTGGGGAAAGAATTTGATATCCTTGATATTCTGTGATATGGTATACTACAGTAAGTTGAGAATGAGACTGAATTAGACTAGCTTGTACTTGTATTGTCTGATGATGACTGCCTGATTGATATTGAGATATCGAACAAGTACAGAGCAATTATAGAGTCTTGCCAGGAGATGGTAAGATTCGGACCTGAAATGGACAAGGAATGAATAATATACGGTAAGGGATTTAGATTTTGAATTCCTTGATATCCGTATTATGTATGATTCGATGATTATCGAGAGGAATGGAACAATTCCTTATGTATTCAGTTGATGACTGAAGTTAAGTATATCAGGGATTGATTTACGAATAGCAGGAAGTTTGCTATAGTCTTTCAGAGGAGATTTCAGGTTGTCATGTATCAGGGAGAGTGATTTCAGCCTTGATTTGATACCAGGTATTGGTTTTATTTTAGAATTTCTTTTAGACTGATACTGATTGAACTGAGAGAATTGGGATATCAATTGAAAGACTTATTGCCTAAAGAGTTAGAGTTACATTTGATTTAATGTTTCTCTGGAAAGTATTTCAGTTCCAATGATGGATTGATAAATCCTGTGTACAGCAATATTCTGAAGACATTATGCTCGTTTTATCTATGACATTTTGATATATTCGCAGCGTATGATTGAATTGAATATTCTAGGAACTGAGATTGTGGTATACAGAATTGTTCAGATATGAATTTCGATTGTGACAGATTGTATTTAGAGTCTATGATATCTGAAGATAGTATACTGATTGAATTATAGTACTGTTGAGACAGGGATCAGTGACTGAGAATGGCATTGAATATGACAGAATTTCAGAGATGTCAGAAATGTCAGAAATTGCGTCTTATGCAGTCAGTAGATCAGTATTGCGTATTGATATTCTGAATCTGAGATGATACTATTATCACTCTGAGTCTGTGTTTGATATCGATTGTGATGAACCGTTGAGGTTATATACAGTTCAGTCGAGTCAGAACTGATTTTGAAGATTAAAGCAGTTCAGAAATTGAATCAGATTGTTCAGAACTTGATTTTGATAGTCAGAACAGTGTGTCAGAGCCGATTACCAGGTTGGTAATATTTTATTTTATATGACTATCTGATTTGTTTGTGTCAGATATTCGGATTTGAATGGCAGGTATTGTCAGATGCACACAGTAGTAGATTCAGTACTGATAATTCGAATGGACAGTTTTGATATAAACAGATAAAATCAGTTATGTCAGAATTTGTATGAAATGTCTAAATCGTTGACTGATGAAGACAGAAAGATAGAAACAAAGAGGTTGATTATCTTGATTATTGATTCTTAAATAGAAATGGGAGTACATTTCTATGGATCTGGTGATGGAATCACCGAAATTTTGCCAAGATTGTACCAGTAGGTGGTTATGATTGAACGATTGTTCAAACCTGCCTATGTCATATGGTACAGGATGACGTATTGATATGACCAGATGACTGAGAGCTATGTCAGAAATAGAGGTCAGATTGTATTAGATGCCAAAGTTGATTTTATCAGACTGTGATTTTCGTTTGATTTTGTATTTTTGGCTGAGGGTATAGCTTGATTTTTAGCTATAAGGTATAGATTGACGGATAGTCGGAGTGAACTATCCTGATACTGGAGGATATCCAGGAGATGTAGGGCTGGATTATAGCACTAGTTGACATGATTTATTCTCGCTTGTGAATTATTGTACAATAATAGCTATTAGATGAATATCGAAATAGCTCTAGTCCAGGTATTGTACAATGAGAACTGCTATTTTCCTTAGTATGAGAATGATATTGCAGTAATGCTTGAGGGCAGATTTGTTAAGATCAAAAATCTGATAAGGAAAAGAAGGCTGAATCAGAAGAAATGAGGATAGCTCAGAATGCATAGACTAAATAAACCAATGTTGGACAATGACTGTTGGTATTTGAAGCCGAAGATTGAATATATCTTTGACTAGGATTAACAAATTTGGTAGCAGATGCCAATATGGAACCGTTGAACTGGTGATTGGAATATACGGATGTCGTATAGTTATGGTTCTGAGATTGATTCTATCTCGAGGGATTTCGTTGATATGGGTTTATTGCAGTTTCTGTATATCTCCTTCTGGTATCTGATTTAAGATCTGATATGATTATCTGTATTTCATGAGTGAATTGCTTGTGATTTCGAGGACGAAATCATATCTTAGAGGGGGAGAAATGTAATGCCCGAGAATTGGATTACCGTAATCTGAAATGATCTGGGTATAATTACGTAATCTGAAATTGATCTGAGATGATTTATTGATTATGAATTAATGAAGTTCTAACCGGGCCATTCCGAGATGAGATTTGGACTAAGAATATGAAAAGCTCAAGATTTGGGCCGAGGGTTGCGCGCCCGGGCGGAAGTTGATGTCCGCCCGAGCGCCAAAGAGGAAAGGGGTGAAACCCGAATGTGTCGCGCCCGGGCGGAGGTTTTTGACCGCCCGAGCGCGATTGTTAAATTGTTGAGGGCCGAGAGTTTCGCGCCCGGGCGGAAACTTTTATCCGCCCGAGCGCGAGACGTGTTGATTGAAGGGTAAGCCATTTGCCTTAACGCATGCGCGAGGTGTATATATATATATATACATACTAACGTAAATAATCAGAAAGAAAAGGAAAGTTCAGAGGAAATATTGCTTCGTGATTCTCGAAATTGATTTGCGATCAATCCGCCCGTTTGATTTTAAATCCGACTTCAGTACCGAGTTCCTATCAACGTAGGCTACAACTGGACGTAAGTTTTGCTACGTTTTGACATGTTTTGAAATTAGACTATTGTCAGAATTGAATAGGATTCATATATGATGTTCTTGTCATGTTAGACATCATAGAATCGAAGTCAGATTGAAGAACGGACTGGTTATGTAATTGTTATGATTTTCGGAGTCGATTTGACTGAGAATTCATATCAGATATGTATAGTTATTGAGATTATGACTGGTATCGACATTGATTATGAGTTCTGGTATTATATCTGTGATGTTTGGATTGACGGGGTTATTGAGACAGTATTGTTATGCCGTCGAAATACCAGTTGACTGATATTGATCAGAGTCGGTATTGATTTAGATTATATTGATATACCGTATGTCGATTGACATTGATCAGATTGTATTGTGATTTGATATTGATTCAGAACAGGTATTGAATTGAATTGTGTATTGATATTATACCTATTCACCTGTGATTACCAGATTGGGACTGGACAGAGGTAGAGTCGGGATTTCTTATTCTTCTGAGCGAGAAGATAAAGGTATAAATTAATGTTGAGTTGGGATTGCACAACTCGAGGGAGGTTTGACTCGAGTTTCCCTAAATCACATACTTTACCTTATTGCATTGATATTTGCATTAAGTTGATTGATGTACTTGCTCTCTTGATATTAGATGACAAGTATTAGGCTAGTTATCTTGTGACAGAAGTGCCGGATAGTGGTGGTATCGCCACGGCACATTGCACGATGTCTCAAGATAGGATATTAGCGATAGAACTACAGTTCATGACGGATAGGTCAGGACACTGGATGTATGATTATATCGAGTAATGGAATCCATTACGGAATTCGATATAGGAACATCATATTTGGTTATATCGAGTATAGGGTATTGGAATTCTTCTATTACGGAATTCGATATAGGAATACCAGGGCCTTGGTTATATCGAGTAATAGAGATTATGGTTCCATCCTTTACGGAATTCGATATAGGAATACCACATCTGGAAACCGGGATCCCTAGGCTAGGATTGAGTCTAGTCTAAAACTTAGGGTCACTGGATTGAGTGACAGTTGCATCTGATTGATATTGAGTGATGTTGATTAGGTTCCTGAATATGGTTCATGTCCTTTTATGTTCCTGATATTGGTACATATTTAGAATAGAAATTATTCTTGATACTGATCATGTTCCAGATGTTGGTCCATGTTTAGAATAGAAGTTATTCTTGAAATTGATGATGTTCCTGATATTGGTACATGTTTAGAATAGGAACTATTCTTGATATTGATTTATGTTCCGGATTAGGGTACATGTTTAGAATATGATTTATTCTTGTTATTGATTATATCATGATATTGATATAGGATATGATTTTTGTTATATGCTCTTATATGATTTATATGATTGCATGTATACATGATTTATACTGGGATATTTATATCTCACCGGAGTTATCCGGCTGTTGTCTTGTTTGTATGTGTGCATGGCAACAGGTGGGCTAGGATCAGGGTCAAGAAGAGAACGAGGCTGGACTAGATAGCGTGGAGGTCCGGACTTTGAAACAACTTAGGGTTCAGCACTGACTTATAGTTGAACCTAGTCGGAATTATTGTAATCCAATAATTGTACGTTATGTTTAATATGTAATTTGAATTAATTACATTATGTTTCCGCTGTGTAATTTAAAAAGAAAAATTTTTTTTTTGACCCTGTTTATTGTGAATGATTAATTGTCCCAAGGTGATTAAGAATGTTGATTAGCGTCCGGGTCCCCACAATTCTATTTTGGCTAGCTAAACTTTTCAAATTTTGATCTTACTGTATGGGCTAAACTTGGGCTTCAATTGTGTGAATTACTACTTCCCTCAAACGGATTGACAAATTACTAGTTCAAAGGTGGACAATATATTTTTGGGACACTTTTGCATTCTATTCTTAAAAGAACTTGGATGACATTTCTATGGACTTTATTTTGGGGTTGCCTAGGACTAAGAAGGGGAGGGATTCTATTTATGGATTACTTTATGGCTAAACTTTGCACAATAAAGTTGTAATCTACTACTTGTCATCCTCAAACGGATGGACAAACTGAAGTTGTAAATAGAACTTTGAGAACACGTTTGCGTGCTATTCTTAAAAGAACTTGATTGACATTTCTAGGACTTTATTTTGGAGTTGCCTTGGACTAAGAAGGGGAGTGATTCTATTTATGGATTACTTTATGGGCTAAATTTTGCACAATAAAGTTTGTAATCTACTACTTGTCATCCTCAAACGGATGGACAAACTGAAGTTGTAAATAGAACTTTGGGAACACTTTGCGTGCTATTTTTAAAAAGAACTTGGATTGACATTTCTATGGACTTTATTTTGGGGTTGCCTAGGACTAAGAAGGGGAGGGATTCTATTTTTGGATTACTTTATGGGCTAAACTTTGCTCAATATTGTTGTAATCTACTACTTGTCATCCTCAAACGGATGGACAAACTGAAGTTGTCAATAGACCTTTGGGAACACTTTTGTGTGCTATTCTTAAAGAGACTTTGGATTGACATTTCTATGGACTTTATTTTGGGGGCCTAGGTAATGCCCAAATACCGAGTGATCATTCTGAATGAATAGATATGCTATGAATAATGGGCATAAGTAAAAATAAGAGATGAAGAAGTTTGGCTTGAAATATAGAATTTTTCCATAGTAATTCGAAGCTAACACGCGCACCCGCGGTGCTTGTCGTCACCGCACCCGCGTTGCATGGACAGTAGGTTGGCCAAAATCCCTAGTCCACCACACCTGCGGTAGAATAAGACCGCACCCGCGGTCTATCATTATGGAAAATTATATTCTGCCGAGGGCATAGCGCACCCGCGCTCCTTACAGTACCGCACCCGCGGTGATGCATGCAGAAATCCACTCTCCTTCTCCTGTTGACACATGGCATGGTATATATATATAGAATTGTGCTGATGCGTGTCTTCTTCATTTCCCAGACAGAGAATCGAGATTTCCTCCCAACATTTCTCAAGTTTTCAAGGCTTTGAAGGTAGATATCTCAAGATTTAGCCATCCAAATTATAATTCGAGTTGAGATTCTTGCTCCTTACGTCAAAACGTTGAAAGGGTACACTTTTATCAGTTCTACAGCATGTTTCAAGAATTCATGTAAGGGAAATCTGTTATGCTATATTTAGATATTCTAGTAAGGATTATGAGTTTATAATCGAAACTAGAACAAAGAAGGAGTCGTATGCATTTTTTATGAATTTCAGCATGTTTAGGAATAAAATGTATCGATTTTGAGTATGGTGTTGTGCATATGATTGGATTATGAGTTGAGGATGTTATAATGTTGATATCTGTTGAGATTGGACTGACCGGTATTAAGAATATACGTCGTTATGCCGTCAAATTGTATCAAATCACGAGTGACTTGGATATGTGTTGATTAGATAAGAGATTGATAGATTTGTATCAACATTTCCATTTCAGATTCGTATTGTCAACCGTGACAGCAACAGTGCGACGAAAGGTATAGTACATGTTTTGTTTGGGGAATCACGACTCAAATGAGATCACATTTGAGTTTCCCAACCAAAATCACATACTTGTTTTATTGTTTTATCAGTATGATTATGATTGTTTATAGATTTGGTTATAGAACTTGTATACAATCTTGCTATGCTTTGTTTACAGATCATGTGGCATTGCATTAGAATGATTAGCTTGTTTACAGATTGGTTATTCATGCATTAAGATAGGACAGTCTGGAGATCGGGCAGACTTCTAGACTTTCGGCGATATCACAGCTTAGGGGAAGATCACCGCCCCTATTGTAGACGCGGATACAGATCAGGCCGACTGCGGAATAAGACGTACAACACCTCGATTGGGAGGGTAGGTGACAGACATGACGTCTTATTCACACCGGGATCCCTAGAGTTCTAGTCGAGTCGCGTCTAGACATGATTAGACTGCATTGCATGATTATATAAGATTACATTCATATTAGCATGTTTCATGTTTTAGATTGTTTTAATGCATGTACACATGTTTATACTGGGATTTGTTTCTCACCGGTTTTCCGGCTGTTGTTATGTCTGTATGTGTGCATACAACAGGTGGGGCAGGATCTGGGTCGAGACAGAGATGATCGTGTTAGCGTGGAGATCTCGGGCGTAGCAGATGGACCAGTAGTTTGTCTTTTTATTATGTACTGTCTTCAATACTGGTTAGTTGAGGACATACAGATAAGACATGTATGTACGTTTGTATGTAGTAAATTAAGTAAAGATTGATACTTGTTTAATTACATTGTTTAAATGTAAAAGCGAAAAATTGACCCACGTTTTAGAATAATGATCCATTTAATCCCAAGAAAAAGAATTAAAGCCCGGGTCCCACAGCCTAGGACTAAGAAGGGGAGGGATTCTACTTATGGATTACTTTATGGGATAAACTTTGCACAATAAAGTTGTAATCTACTCCTTGTCATCCTCAAACGGATGGACAAACCGAAGTTGTAAATAGAACTTTGAGAACACTTTTGCGTGCTATTCTTAAAAGACTTGGATTGACATTCCTATGGACTTTTTTTGTGGTTGCCTGAGACTAAGAAGGGGAGGGATTCTATTTATGAATTACTTTATAGGCTAAACTTTGCACAATAAAGTTGTAATCTACTACTTGTCATCCTCAAACGAATGGACAAACTGAAGTTGTAAATAGAACTTTGAGAACACGTTTGCGTGCTATTCTTAAAGAACTTGGATTGACATTTCTATGGACTTTATTTTGGAGTTGCCTTGGACTAAGAAGGGGAGGGATTCTATTTATGGATTACTTTATGGGCCAAACTTTGCACAATAAAGTTGTAATCTACTACTTGTCATCCTCAAACGGATGGACAAACTGAAGTTGTAAATAGAACTTTCGGAACACTTTTGCGTGATATTCTTAAAAGAACTTGGATTGACATTTCTATGGACTTTATTTTGGGGTTGCCTAGGACTAAGAAGGGGAGGGATTCTATTTTGGATTACTTTATGGGCTAAACTTTGCTCAATATTGTTGTAATCTACTACTTGTCATCCTCAAACGGATGGACAAACTGAAGTTGTCAATAGAACTTTGGGAACACTTTTGCGTGATATTCTTAAAAGAACTTGGATTGACATTTCTATGGACTTTATTTTGGGGTTGCCTAGGACTAAGAAGGGGAGGATTCTATTTATGGATTACTTTATGGGCTAAACTTTGCACAATAAAGTTGTAATCTACTACTTGTCATCCTCAAACGGATGGACAAACTGAAGTTGTAAATAGAACTTTGGGAACACTTTTGCGTGCTATTCTTAAAAGAACTTGGATTGACATTTCTATGGACTTTATTTTGGGGTTGCCTAGGACTAAGAAGGGGAGGGATTCTATTTATGGATTACTTTATGGGCTAAACTTTGCACAATAAAGTTGTAATCTACTACTTGTCATCCTCAAACGGATGGACAAACTGAAGTTGTAAATAGAACTTTGTGAACACTTTTGCGTGCTATTCTTAAAAGAACTTGGATTGACATTTCTATGGACTTTATTTTGGGGTTGCCTAGGACTAATAAGGGGAGGGATTCTATTTATGGATTACTTTATGGGCTAAATTTGCACAATAAAGTTGTAATCTACTACTTGTCATCCTCAAACGGATGGACAAACTGAAGTTGTAAATAGAACTTTGGGAACACTTTTGCGTTCTATTATTAAAAGAACTTGGATTGACATTTCTATGGACTTTATTTTGGGGTTGCCTAGGACTAAGAAGGGGAGGGATTCTATTTATAGGATTATTTATGGGCTAAACTTTGCACAATAAAGTTGTAATCTACTACTTGTCATCCTCAAACGGATGGACAAACTGAAGTTGTAAATAGAACTTTGAGAACACGTTTGCGTGCTATTCTTAAAAGAACTTGGATTGACATTTCTATGGACTTTATTTTGGGGTTGCCTAGGACTAAGAAGGGGAGGGATTCTATTTATGGATTACTTTATGGGCTAAACTTTGCACAATAAAGTTGTAATCTACTACTTGTCATCCTCAAACGGATGGACAAACTGAAGTTGTAAATAGAACTTTGGGAACACTTTTGCGTGCTATTCTTAAAAGAACTTGGATTGACATTTCTATGGACTTTATTTTGGGGTTGCCTAGGACTAAGAAGGGGAGGGATTCTATTTATGGATTACTTTATGGGCTAAACTTTGCACAATAAAGTTGTAATCTACTACTTGTCATCCTCAAACGGATGGACAAACTGAAGTTGTAAATAGAACTTTGGGAACACTTTTGCGTGCTATTCTTAAAAGAACTTGGATTGACATTTCTATGGACTTTATTTTGGGGTTGCCTAGGACTAAGAAGGGGAGGGATTCTATTTATGGATTACTTTATGGGCTAAACTTTGCACAATAAAGTTGTAATCTACTACTTGTCATCCTCAAACGGATGGACAAACTGAAGTTGTAAATAGAACTTTGGGAACACTTTTGCGTGCTATTCTTAAAAGAACTTGGATTGACATTTCTATGGACTTTATTTTGGGGTTGCCTAGGACTAAGAAGGGGAGGGATTCTATTTATGGATTACTTTATGGGCTAAACTTTGCACAATAAAGTTGTAATCTACTACTTGTCATCCTCAAACGGATGGACAAACTGAAGTTGTAAATAGAACTTTGGGAACACTTTTGCGTGCTATTCTTAAAAGAACTTGGATTGACATTTCTATGGACTTTATTTTGGGGTTGCCTAGGACTAAGAAGGGGAGGGATTCTATTTATGGATTACTTTATGGGCTAAACTTTGCACAATAAAGTTGTAATCTACTACTTGTCATCCTCAAACGGATGGACAAACTGAAGTTGTAAATAGAACTTTGAGAACACGTTTGCGTGCTATTCTTAAAAGAACTTGGATTGACATTTCTATGGACTTTATTTTGGGGTTGCCTAGGACTAAGAAGGGGAGGGATTCTATTTATGGATTACTTTATGGGCTAAACTTTGCACAATAAAGTTGTAATCTACTACTTGTCATCCTCAAACGGATGGACAAACTGAAGTTGTAAATAGAACTTTGGGAACACTTTTGCGTGCTATTCTTAAAAGAACTTGGATTGACATTTCTATGGACTTTATTTTGGGGTTGCCTAGGACTAAGAAGGGGAGGGATTCTATTTATGGATTACTTTATGGGCTAAACTTTGCACAATAAAGTTGTAATCTACTACTTGTCATCCTCAAACGGATGGACAAACTGAAGTTGTAAATAGAACTTTGAGAACACTTTTGCGTGCTATTCTTAAAAGAACTTGGATTGACATTTCTATGGACTTTATTTTGGGGTTGCCTAGGACTAAGAAGGGGAGGGATTCTATTTATGGATTACTTTATGGGCTAAACTTTGCACAATAAAGTTGTAATCTACTACTTGTCATCCTCAAACGGATGGACAAACTGAAGTTGTAAATAGAACTTTGGGAACACTTTTGCGTGCTATTCTTAAAAGAACTTGGATTGACATTTCTATGGACTTTATTTTGGGGTTGCCTAGGACTAAGAAGGGGAGGGATTCTATTTATGGATTACTTTATGGGCTAAACTTTGCACAATAAAGTTGTAATCTACTACTTGTCATCCTCAAACGGATGGACAAACTGAAGTTGTAAATAGAACTTTGGGAACACTTTTGCGTGCTATTCTTAAAAGAACTTGGATTGACATTTCTATGGACTTTATTTTGGGGTTGCCTAGGACTAAGAAGGGGAGGGATTCTATTTATGGATTACTTTATGGGCTAAACTTTGCACAATAAAGTTGTAATCTACTACTTGTCATCCTCAAACGGATGGACAAACTGAAGTTGTAAATAGAACTTTGGGAACACTTTTGCGTGCTATTCTTAAAAGAACTTGGATTGACATTTCTATGGACTTTATTTTGGGGTTGCCTAGGACTAAGAAGGGGAGGGATTCTATTTATGGATTACTTTATGGGCTAAACTTTGCACAATAAAGTTGTAATCTACTACTTGTCATCCTCAAACGGATGGACAAACTGAAGTTGTAAATAGAACTTTGAGAACACGTTTGCGTGCTATTCTTAAAAGAACTTGGATTGACATTTCTATGGACTTTATTTTGGGGTTGCCTAGGACTAAGAAGGGGAGGGATTCTATTTATGGATTACTTTATGGGCTAAACTTTGCACAATAAAGTTGTAATCTACTACTTGTCATCCTCAAACGGATGGACAAACTGAAGTTGTAAATAGAACTTTGGGAACACTTTTGCGTGCTATTCTTAAAAGAACTTGGATTGACATTTCTATGGACTTTATTTTGGGGTTGCCTAGGACTAAGAAGGGGAGGGATTCTATTTATGGATTACTTTATGGGCTAAACTTTGCACAATAAAGTTGTAATCTACTACTTGTCATCCTCAAACGGATGGACAAACTGAAGTTGTAAATAGAACTTTGGGAACACTTTTGCGTGCTATTCTTAAAAGAACTTGGATTGACATTTCTATGGACTTTATTTTGGGGTTGCCTAGGACTAAGAAGGGGAGGGATTCTATTTATGGATTACTTTATGGGCTAAACTTTGCACAATAAAGTTGTAATCTACTACTTGTCATCCTCAAACGGATGGACAAACTGAAGTTGTAAATAGAACTTTGGGAACACTTTTGCGTGCTATTCTTAAAAGAACTTGGATTGACATTTCTATGGACTTTATTTTGGGGTTGCCTAGGACTAAGAAGGGGAGGGATTCTATTTATGGATTACTTTATGGGCTAAATTTTGCACAATAACGTTGTAATCTACTACTTGTCATCCTCAAACGGATGGACAAACTGAAGTTGTAAATAGAACTTTGGGAACACTTTTGCGTGCTATTCTTAAAAGAACTTGGATTGACATTTCTATGGACTTTATTTTGGAGTTGCCTAGGACTAAGAAGGGGAGGGATTCTATTTATGGATTACTTTATGGGCTAAACTTTGCACAATAAAGTTGTAATCTACTACTTGTCATCCTCAAACGGATGGACAAACTGAAGTTGTAAATAGAACTTTGAGAACACGTTTGCGTGCTATTCTTAAAAGAACTTGGATTGACATTTCTATGGACTTTATTTTGGAGTTGCCTAGGACTAAGAAGGGGAGGGATTCTATTTATGGATTACTTTATGGGCTAAACTTTGCACAATAAAGTTGTAATCTACTACTTGTCATCCTCAAACGGATGGACAAACTGAAGTTGTAAATAGAACTTTGGGAACACTTTTGCGTGCTATTCTTAAAAGAACTTGGATTGACATTTCTATGGACTTTATTTTGGGGTTGCCTAGGACTAAGAAGGGGAGGGATTCTATTTATGGATTACTTTATGGGCTAAACTTTTGCACAATAACGTTGTAATCTACTACTTGTCATCCTCAAACGGATGGACAAACTGAAGTTGTAAATAGAACTTTGGGAACACTTTTGCGTGCTATTCTTAAAAGAACTTGGATTGACATTTTTATGGACTTTATTTTGGGGTTGCCTAGGACTAAGAAGGGGAGGGATTCTATTTATGGATTACTTTATGGGCTAAACTTTGCACAATAAAGTTGTAATCTACTACTTGTCATCCTCAAACGGATGGACAAACTGAAGTTGTAAATAGAACTTTGGGAACACTTTTGCGTGCTATTCTTAAAAGAACTTGGATTGACATTTCTATGGACTTTATTTTGGGGTTGCCTAGGACTAAGAAGGGGAGGGATTCTATTTATGGATTACTTTATGGGCTAAACTTTGCACAATAACGTTGTAATCTACTACTTGTCATCCTCAAACGGATGGACAAACTGAAGTTGTAAATAGAACTTTGGGAACACTTTTGCGTGCTATTCTTAAAAGAACTTGGATTGACATTTCTATGGACTTTATTTTGGAGTTGCCTAGGACTAAGAAGGGGAGGGATTCTATTTATGGATTACTTTATGGGCTAAACTTTGCACAATAAAGTTGTAATCTACTACTTGTCATCCTCAAACGGATGGACAAACTGAAGTTGTAAATAGAACTTTGAGAACACGTTTGCGTGCTATTCTTAAAAGAACTTGGATTGACATTTCTATGGACTTTATTTTGGAGTTGCCTAGGACTAAGAAGGGGAGGGATTCTATTTATGGATTACTTTATGGGCTAAACTTTGCACAATAAAGTTGTAATCTACTACTTGTCATCCTCAAACGGATGGACAAACTGAAGTTGTAAATAGAACTTTGGGAACACTTTTGCGTGCTATTCTTAAAAGAACTTGGATTGACATTTCTATGGACTTTATTTTGGGGTTGCCTAGGACTAAGAAGGGGAGGGATTCTATTTATGGATTACTTTATGGGCTAAACTTTGCACAATAAAGTTGTAATCTACTACTTGTCATCCTCAAACGGATGGACAAACTGAAGTTGTAAATAGAACTTTGGGAACACTTTTGCGTGCTATTCTTAAAAGAACTTGGATTGACATTTCTATGGACTTTATTTTGGGGTTGCCTAGGACTAAGAAGGGGAGGGATTCTATTTATGGATTACTTTATGGGCTAAACTTTGCACAATAAAGTTGTAATCTACTACTTGTCATCCTCAAACGGATGGACAAACTGAAGTTGTAAATAGAACTTTGGGAACACTTTTGCGTGCTATTCTTAAAAGAACTTGGATTGACATTTCTATGGACTTTATTTTGGGGTTGCCTAGGACTAAGAAGGGGAGGGATTCTATTTATGGATTACTTTATGGGCTAAACTTTGCACAATAAAGTTGTAATCTACTACTTGTCATCCTCAAACGGATGGACAAACTGAAGTTGTAAATAGAACTTTGGGAACACTTTTGCGTGCTATTCTTAAAAGAACTTGGATTGACATTTCTATGGACTTTATTTTGGGGTTGCCTAGGACTAAGAAGGGGAGGGATTCTATTTATGGATTACTTTATGGGCTAAACTTTGCACAATAAAGTTGTAATCTACTACTTGTCATCCTCAAACGGATGGACAAACTGAAGTTGTAAATAGAACTTTGAGAACACGTTTGCGTGCTATTCTTAAAAGAACTTGGATTGACATTTCTATGGACTTTATTTTGGAGTTGCCTAGGACTAAGAAGGGGAGGGATTCTATTTATGGATTACTTTATGGGCTAAACTTTGCACAATAAAGTTGTAATCTACTACTTGTCATCCTCAAACGGATGGACAAACTGAAGTTGTAAATAGAACTTTGGGAACACTTTTGCGTGCTATTCTTAAAAGAACTTGGATTGACATTTCTATGGACTTTATTTTGGGGTTGCCTAGGACTAAGAAGGGGAGAGGATTCTATTTATGGATTACTTTATGGGCTAAACTTTGCACAATAAAGTTGTAATCTACTACTTGTCATCCTCAAACGGATGGACAAACTGAAGTTGTAAATAGAACTTTGGGAACACTTTTGCGTTCTATTATTAAAAGAACTTGGATTGACATTTCTATGGACTTTATTTTGGGGTTGCCTAGGACTAAGAAGGGGAGGGATTCTATTTATGGATTACTTTATGGGCTAAACTTTGCACAATAAAGTTGTAATCTACTACTTGTCATCCTCAAACGGATGGACAAACTGAAGTTGTAAATAGAACTTTGGGAACACTTTTGCGTGCTATTCTTAAAAGAACTTGGATTGACATTTCTATGGACTTTATTTTGGGGTTGCCTAGGACTAAGAAGGGGAGGGATTCTATTTATGGATTACTTTATGGGCTAAATTTTGCACAATAACGTTGTAATCTACTACTTGTCATCCTCAAACGGATGGACAAACTGAAGTTGTAAATAGAACTTTGGGAACACTTTTGCGTGCTATTCTTAAAAGAACTTGGATTGACATTTCTATGGACTTTATTTTGGAGTTGCCTAGGACTAAGAAGGGGAGGGATTCTATTTATAGATTACTTTATGGGCTAAACTTTGCACAATAAAGTTGTAATCTACTACTTGTCATCCTCAAACGGATGGACAAACTGAAGTTGTAAATAGAACTTTGAGAACACGTTTGCGTGCTATTCTTAAAAGAACTTGGATTGACATTTCTATGGACTTTATTTTGGAGTTGCCTTGGACTAAGAAGGGGAGGGATTCTATTTATGGATTACTTTATGGGCTAAACTTTTGCACAATAAAGTTGTAATCTACTACTTGTCATCCTCAAACGGATGGACAAACTGAAGTTGTAAATAGAACTTTGGGAACACTTTTGCGTGCTATTCTTAAAAGAACTTGGATTGACATTTCTATGGACTTTATTTTGGGGTTGCCTAGGACTAAGAAGGGGAGGGATTCTATTTATGGATTACTTTATGGGCTAAACTTTGCACAATAAAGTTGTAATCTACTACTTGTCATCCTCAAACGGATGGACAAACTGAAGTTGTAAATAGAACTTTGAGAACACTTTTGCGTGCTATTCTTAAAAGAACTTGGATTGACATTTCTATGGACTTTATTTTGGGGTTGCCTAGGACTAAGAAGGGAGGGATTCTATTTATGGATTACTTTATGGGCTAAACTTTGCACAATAAGTTGTAATCTACTACTTGTCATCCTCAAACGGATGGACAAACTGAAGTTGTAAATAGAACTTTGGGAACACTTTTGCGTGCTATTCTTAAAAGAACTTGGATTGACATTTCTATGGACTTTATTTTGGGGTTGCCTAGGACTAAGAAGGGGAGGGATTCTATTTATGGATTACTTTATGGGCTAAACTTTGCACAATAAAGTTGTAATCTACTACTTGTCATCCTCAAACGGATGGACAAACTGAAGTTGTAAATAGAACTTTGGGAACACTTTTGCGTGCTATTCTTAAAAGAACTTGGATTGACATTTCTATGGACTTTATTTTGGGTTGCCTAGGACTAAGAAGGGGAGGGATTCTATTTATGGATTACTTTATGGGCTAAACTTTGCACAATAAAGTTGTAATCTACTACTTGTCATCCTCAAACGGATGGACAAACTGAAGTTGTAAATAGAACTTTGGGAACACTTTTGCGTGCTATTCTTAAAAGAACTTGGATTGACATTTCTATGGACTTTATTTTGGGGTTGCCTAGGACTAAGAAGGGGAGGGATTCTATTTATGGATTACTTTATGGGCTAAACTTTGCACAATAAAGTTGTAATCTACTACTTGTCATCCTCAAACGGATGGACAAACTGAAGTTGTAAATAGAACTTTGGGAACACTTTTGCGTGCTATTCTTAAAAGAACTTGGATTGACATTTCTATGGACTTTATTTTGGGGTTGCCTAGGACTAAGAAGGGGAGGGATTCTATTTATGGATTACTTTATGGGCTAAACTTTGCACAATAAAGTTGTAATCTACTACTTGTCATCCTCAAACGGATGGACAAACTGAAGTTGTAAATAGAACTTTGGGAACACTTTTGCGTGCTATTCTTAAAAGAACTTGGATTGACATTTCTATGGACTTTATTTTGGGGTTGCCTAGGACTAAGAAGGGGAGGGATTCTATTTATGGATTACTTTATGGGCTAAACTTTGCACAATAAAGTTGTAATCTACTACTTGTCATCCTCAAACGGATGGACAAACTGAAGTTGTAAATAGAACTTTGGGAACACTTTTGCGTGCTATTCTTAAAAGAACTTGGATTGACATTTCTATGGACTTTATTTTGGGTTGCCTAGGACTAAGAAGGGGAGGGATTCTATTTATGGATTACTTTTATGGGCTAAACTTTGCACAATAAAGTTGTAATCTACTACTTGTCATCCTCAAACGGATGGACAAACTGAAGTTGTAAATAGAACTTTGGAACACGTTTGCGTGCTATTCTTAAAAGAACTTGGATTGACATTTCTATGGACTTTATTTTGGGGTTGCCTAGGACTAAGAAGGGGAGGGATTCTATTTATGGATTACTTTATGGGCTAAACTTTTGCACAATAAAGTTGTAATCTACTACTTGTCATCCTCAAACGGATGGACAAACTGAAGTTGTAAATAGAACTTTGGGAACACTTTTGCGTGCTATTCTTAAAAGAACTTGGATTGACATTTCTATGGACTTTATTTTGGGGTTGCCTAGGACTAAGAAGGGGAGGGATTCTATTTATGGATTACTTTATGGGCTAAACTTTTGCACAATAACGTTGTAATCTACTACTTGTCATCCTCAAACGGATGGACAAACTGAAGTTGTAAATAGAACTTTGGGAACACTTTTGCGTGCTATTCTTAAAAAGAACTTGGATTGACATTTCTATGGACTTTATTTTGGGGTTGCCTAGGACTAAGAAGGGGAGGGATTCTATTTATGGATTACTTTATGGGCTAAACTTTGCACAATAAAGTTGTAATCTACTACTTGTCATCCTCAAACGGATGGACAAACTGAAGTTGTAAATAGAACTTTGGGAACACTTTTGCGTGCTATTCTTAAAAGAACTTGGATTGACATTTCTATGGACTTTATTTTGGGGTTGCCTAGGACTAAGAAGGGGAGGGATTCTATTTATGGATTACTTTATGGGCTAAACTTTGCACAATAAAGTTGTAATCTACTACTTGTCATCCTCAAACGGATGGACAAACTGAAGTTGTAAATAGAACTTTGAGAACACGTTTGCGTGCTATTCTTAAAAGAACTTGGATTGACATTTCTATGGACTTTATTTTGGGGTTGCCTAGGACTAAGAAGGGGAGGGATTCTATTTATGGATTACTTTATGGGCTAAATTTGCACAAT
>NW_027331308.1:68049-190165 GCF_022965805.1 Primulina eburnea
TAGAGATGTGAACCCACGGCTAGTTGTATCAATGAACCATTGAGGGCCACACAAGTGCTAGCTTTCTAGATCCCCTGTGAGAAGTAAAAATAGTTCATGTGTTGAACGGTATAAAGGAGTTTAAGCGTAAGAAAATTGAAGTATGACTTCTATAAAGGAGAAAATAGTTCAATGTGTTGAACGACTTATAAATGAGTTTATAAGCATAAAGAAAATAGAAGTATGAATTCTATGAGAGAAATGTAAATTTTAATTTATGGAAGTTTCCTAAATTAAAATTTGGCCAAGTGAATAATGTATTTAAAATTGTGATTTTCATAAACATTATTGTGGACTAATTAAATTAATTCAAGTGTTGAATTAATTAAAACTATGGACCTGTAGAGTCCAAATAATTAAATTAATTCAAGTGTTGAATAATTAATAATATTGAGTCTTGTAGAGCTCAATTAAAATAATTATTTAACTAGTGGGACTTGGGTAAATTCAAGTAATGTTTAATTAGTCTCAAATATGTTTGAATAATAAAATTTGTCCAAGGTTTTTAATTTGATTAAAAACCATATAATATGCTGCATGAGAGGTGAAAGGTTGGGAGACTACTTTTTCAAATATCAAGGCATGGCATGCAACTTTTTGGAACAACTTTTCCCACAACCAAAAAAATGTCTCTCCTTCTCTCCTAGCATGAATAGTGCCGATTACTATTCACATTTTTCCTCTCCAAGTTTTTCTCTCAATTTTCCTCTTCAAGTGTTGAGGAAAGAACCCATTCTCAAAGAAAATCCTCATATTTTCTAGTGCAAAATATGAGGGGATCTACCTAGTTGGTGGTGGGCCTAATTTGAAGGAAAGAATCATAACAAGGAGGCTTGTAGATCTTCATGCCATTCAAGAGCTTTGTGCTTGACAACAAAGTTGGAGCCATCATCAACCTCAAGAGTTGATAGGTATATTTTTTCAACACACTATGCATGAAGTGTTGTTAAATGTATTTTGCTACACAAAAGTTCAAGGGGGCCGAAATTTTCTTTGCTTGAAAATATGATTTTCGAAAGTTGTTGTAGCTTCCGTTGCGTTTTCGGTTCTCTCCAATCGTTCCCTTTCATTGGTATCAAGAGCTATGGTTACCATTTTGTGTAGCACAATACATGATATTATATTGAGGTCGATTTCTAACCGCATGAGAATGAATTTCCGGGAAGGCTGTTTTGGGCAGCTTGTTGCTGCCCATTTCGGGCAGCTCGGGCTGCCCGGGGGCTGCCCGAAACGGGCAGCAAGGGCACCCGAGGGCTGCCCGAACAGCCCCATTGTTTAATAAAAAAAAAAATTTTTTAGTAGTTGGCCGGAATCCGGCGACGGAGCTCCGGCGACGGCGCGATGACGGCTAGGGTTTCCAAAAGTGTTTTGGATAATCTAAGTGTCATGGGCCTTGAGTTGTTGGGCCATTGGATGGTAACACATTTGTGAATTTTAAATGGCCGAAAATGTTTTTTGTGAAAAATGAGTTTTTGGGCCCTTAAGTTTAAAATTACAAAAGTTGCAAAATTCTCATGAAATAAATAATTTAGTTTGACTTTAATTATTTATAGTAAATGATGATTTACAAGAAATTCGGTTATAAATAAATTAATTTGAAAGTAGACAAAGGGTTTGTATACTTTGTTAATTTAGTTTATAATCGTGGCGGGTGTAGTGATTGGATCAAGATATATAATATTGGATCAATTAATTATTGTGATAATTAATTGATGGTGTATGATATGTGATATTATGCATGAGATGATCAAAAGCCCCCCAGCCCAATTTGCTAGGTGTATGCTAGGATATTGATGTTGATGATTGTAATAATTATCAATTTAAAGTGGCTTGGTTTATGGCTCGTTCCCACACCCATGAGATGTATCCCTATTTGCCATGGATATTTATTTGTAATATTAGTATAGTGGATGATCAAGATTGAAGATGTGGCCATGATGATGAAGATCGAAGACCTGTAAATATTGGAAGCTTATGTAATAGTTGCTTTGCATCCCGTGCATTTCCCTAGGATTGGACCTAGGCCCGTGTTTAGCTCACACGGTCCGTTAGTATTGGGGCGATTGATCATCCTTGTTTTGTTTACTGTTTATAATATATGCATGATATGTTATAAATAATGTATGTGCGTTATTATTATGATAATAACAAAGTTGCTGATCCGGCAAACTACGATCAAACATGGCGAGCTTTTAAAATAAAATTAATGATGAGACCTTTCAAAACTAAAAACCCTCATTTGTAATAAGATTCAAAATTAATATCAAGCCCGAAAAGGGGAATTATAAAATTGGTTATATTTCCTTGTCTTCCATCGACAATGGGTGCATGATGAACGCTACCCGTACTCGGGGCTCGGCTCATATTATTGGGGGGGCCTTGGTGCCGGAAAGCTGTGACATCCATTGACATGTGATGTGAACTACGTGGAACTCCCATGACTTCGGCTCAGATAATTGAGGGAACTCATGGCGACCGTCCATTAAGGTTCGACATCGATGGGTAAGGCTTGACACGTAAAGATGAACGACGTCTATAATGGGTCCTAATCAAACGTGAGACAAAAGTTTACGTTAAGGTTGCATTGTGATGCAATTGGGAAACTACCTTTTAGGATTGTGATTGGCTGTATAATCGGGTCATAATTCGCTAATTGGACCTTACGTACCTACTGAGGAAAGGAGTTTCCCGTTTTCACTAGAGGGTAGTGAAAGATGTCAAAACAGTGGGAGTAAAAATTTATAAAGTTAAAGTCCATACTTTATATCTTACCATATTTTAAATAGTCAACACTTTATCTGTTTTACTTTTCAGTACAAATTGACAATGTCTTCGATTCGCAATCCGATATCTGCAATACTCGACAAACACTGTTAACCGGCCTAATTACCTCACTTGGCTAAGAAACCTAAAATAGTCTTTAATTCGGAAAGGGTAGCATATACACTGACTGAGTCGCCCCCTGTTGAGGCTCCGACTCACTGCAATCCTGAGGAATTGCAGGCTTACAGGAATGGTGTGACCATGACTTGATAGCCAGGTGTTAGATGCTGACTTCTATGATGATGAGCTGCAGAGGCGTTTTGAGGGTGCAAAGAGTGCTGCTGACATTCATTTGCACCTCAAGGGCTCTTTGGAGAGCAAACACGTCCTCTTAGGCATGCTACCGTCAAGGAGCTGATCACTTTACGCATGCAGTGGGGCCTCGGTCCATGAGCATGGCCTAAAGGTGATCGGGCTCGTGGACAGCTCGTTGGCATGGATCTGATCTTGCCTTCGGAGTTGACCACCGACGTGTTGCTCTTATCGCTGCCTAGCTCATTTGATCCTTTTGTGGTGAACTTCAACATGAACGATTGAACCGACCCTTGGGAGTTGGTGAATTGCTTGTTACGTTTGAATCCACCATCAAGAAAGAGAAGTTGGTTCTTTATGTGGGTTCTTCATCTGGTACGAAGATTGATCCACATGGGAATGGAAAGAAGCGTTCTTTCCAACGTCCCAAGAAGAACGTGCCCTTGTTGAGGCAATCTCCGAATCCATTGTGGCAGCCACACCAGTTAGGGCTGACAAGACTAGTGATGTTTGTCATCACTGCAAGAAGCCTGGACATTAGAGGCGAAATTGCAAGGAATATCTTGCCCAGAAGTGTTCTTGAAACGGTATGTTCTAAATTTAAGTAAACTTTCAATTAACTCTACTTCTTGGGTATTAGATACCGGTTGTGATTCACATCTCTGTAATGGGTTACAGGTGTGATGGAAGATAGGAAGTTTAAGGAAGGTGTGACCTTCTTGAGGATAGGCAATGGAGCAAGGTTGCTGCCAACTATTGAAGATGTTTATTCTTATTTGAACAATAATTTAAGTTAATTTGATGAGATGTTTTGTTTGTACCTAATTTTGTAAAAACATTGTTTCCATTTCTATGCTGATAAAATGGATATTCTTGTTTATTTTGCAAAGGTGTTTGCACATTTACATGAATGAATGTTTGTTGGTACTGGTGAACTTGAAAACTCTCTATAACTTAAATTAAAAGATATTCCACTAAATGTCCATTAAAAGGCCTACCCATATGAGATATGGATGGGTAAGCCTCCTAAGTATTCTTATCTTAGAATATGGGGGTGCCCTGCTTATGAAGCAGGTAGTGGGGATAAATTGGATAGTCGATCCATTTTATGCTAATTTGTGGTAATCCAATGAATTCGATTGGATACTACTTCTATCATCCCCAAGAAACAAAAGTGTTTGTTTCTAGGAATGACCCTTTTTGGAAAGGGATTTCTATTGGATAGAAAATGGGAGATGATGAAACTCGAAGAGGTTCGAGAGACACCCACAATTGAAGAACCCACACCCGAAGAGCCAAGAGAGGAGATACAAGCTCCTGGAAGATACGAGAAAGTCTCGGACCACCTATGAGGTATGGTCAGCTTCTTGAAGAGGGCCATGATGAGCCTAACAATGGATGTGATCCAAGGACCTTCAAGGAAGCGTTATCTGATGCCGATTCATCCTAGTGACTTGAAGCAATGGATCTGAGTTGATTCCATGCATTCGAACCAAGTGTAGGATCTTGTGGATCCACCTGAGGGAATGTTTCCACTAGGGACTTGGGGGCGAATGGGAAGGTTGACCTTCAAGGCGCGATTGGTGCAAAAGGATATACTCAAAGACAAGGAGTTGACTTTGAGGAAACCTTTTCCCCAGTCGCAATGTTCAAGTCCATAAGGATTTTGCTAGCCATAGCTGCATGGTATGACTGTGAGATTGGCAGATGGATGTCAAGACAACTTTCTAATGGGGATTTTAAGAAAGTTATTTACATGTCTTAACCTGAAGGGTTTACATTATCGGAAGTGACATTGGTATGCAAACTTCAGAGATATATTTGATATAAAGCAGGCATCTAGGAGTTTAACCTCAGATTCGACAGTACAATCAATAGTTTGATTTACTAAGAATCTGAGGACCCTATGTGTATAGAGGTCAGTGGGAGTGTTGTGACATTCCTGTGTTATATGTTGATGACATTCTACTCATTGGCAATGATGTGGAATGTTGCAATCAACTAAGTATGATTAGCGAGTAAGTTCTCGATGCAGGACTTGGGTGAAGCATCTTTTGTATTGAGAATACAAATCGAGAAGATTGCTTGGTCTCACCCAGTCCACTATATTGATACCATCGTGAAGCCTTCTCGATGGATGAGTCCAGAGGAGGACTTCTACCAATGTGTCATGGCGTTGTCCCTATCCAGTCTGTCTCCCAAGACTGATGCAGGATATGGCGATGACACGCCTTCCGTATGCTTCGGCAATTGGTAGCATCATGTATGGGATGATATCTACACGTCTTGACGTGCTTTTGCACTGAATGTAGTGAGTATATCAATCGAACCCTGGTCTTTCACACTGAAAAGCTGTGAAAGACCTCCTCAAGTAGTTGAGAAACCAATAAAGTGTTCTTGGTCTATGGGGTGAGAACAAAATTGGAAGGCTATACCGACTCTAGCTTCCAAAGCGATATCGATGCTCGAAGTGAACCTCTGGTTTTGTATTCATGCTCAATGGTGCTGAGTCTCTTGGAAGAGTTCCAAGCAAGACAATATTACGGATTCCAGCACAGAGGCCGAATACATTGGCTGCATCGATGCAGCAAGGGAGGCTGTTTGGTAAGGAATTTCGTCCAATGTGTGCGTCATTCCTAATGGAGTTGCTCCTGTCCCGGTGTTGTGTGACAACACGGGAGCTATAGCTCAAGCAAAGGAGCCTAGTCTCATCAGAAATCCAAACTAGTATTGAGAAAGTCCACATCCTCGGAGAGATTGTGGAAAGAGGAGAAGTGTCTTTTGACACAGTCGGCTCCGCCGATAATGTTGTTTGTGGGGACCCGGACGCTAATCCATTCCTTAATCGTCTTAGGAATAATTAATCATTCATAATAAACAGGGTCTAAAAATTTTTCTTTTTAAATTACACAGCGGAAACATAATGTAATTAAATTCAATTACATATTAAACATAACGTACAATTATTGTATGATCTACAATAATCCGCTATTGTGAAAAGTTTAGCCCATAAAGTAATCCATAAATAGAATCCCTCCCCTTCTTAGTCATAGGCAACCCCAAAATAAAGTCTATAGAAATGTCAATCCAAGTTCTTTTAAGAATAGCATGCAAACGTGTTCTCAAAGTTCTATTTACAACTTCAGTTTGTCCATCCGTTTGAGGATGACAAGTAGTAGATTACAACTTTATTGTGCAAAGTTTAGCCCATAAAAAATCCATAAATAGAATCCCTCCCCTTCTTAGTCCTAGGCAACCCCAAAATAAAGTCCATAGAAATGTCAATCCAAGTTCTTTTAAGAATAGCACGCAAAAGTGTTCCCAAAGTTCTATTTACAACTTCAATTTGTCCATCCGTTTGAGGATGACAAGTAGTTGATTACAACTTTATTGTGCAAAGTTTAGCCCATAAAGTAATCCATAAATAGAATCCCTCCCCTTCTTAGTCCTAGGCAACCCCAAAATAAGTCCATAGAAATGTCAATCCAAGTTCTTTTAAGAATTGCACGCAAACGTGTTCTCAAAGTTCTATTTACAACTTCGGTTTGTCCATCCGTTTGAGGATGACAAGTAGTAGATTACAACTTTATTGTGCAAAGTTTAGCCCATAAAGTAATCCATAAATAGAATCCCTCCCCTTCTTAGTCCTAGGCAACCCCAAAATAAGTCCATAGAAATGTCAATCCAAGTTCTTTTAAGAATTGCACGCAAACGTGTTCTCAAAGTTCTATTTACAACTTCGGTTTGTCCATCCGTTTGAGGATGACAAGTAGTAGATTACAACTTTATTGTGCAAAGTTTAGCCCATAAAGTAATCCATAAATAGAATCCCTCCCCTTCTTAGTCCTAGGAAACCCCAAAATAAAGTCCATAGAAATGTCAATCCAAGTTCTTTTAAGAATAGCACGCAAACGTGTTCTCAAAGTTCTATTTACAACTTCAGTTTGTCCATCCGTTTGAGGATGACAAGTAGTAGATTACAACTTTATTGTGAAAAGTTTAGCCCATAAAGTAATCCATAAATAGAATCCCTCCCCTTCTTAGTCCTAGGCAACCTAAAATAAAGTCTATAGAAATGTCAATCCAAGTTCTTTTAAGAATAGCATGCAAACGTGTTCTCAAAGTTCTATTTACAACTTCAGTTTGTCCATCCGTTTGAGGATGACAAGTAGTAGATTACAACTTTATTGTGCAAAGTTTAGCCCATAAAAAATCCATAAATAGAATCCCACCCCTTCTTAGTCCAAGGCAACCCCAAAATAAAGTCCATAGAAATGTCAATCCAAGTTCTTTTAAGAATAGCACGCAAAAGTGTTCCCAAAGTTCAATTTACAACTTCAGTTTGACCATCCGTTTGAGGATGACAAGTAGTAGATTACAACTTTATTGTGCAAAGTTTAGCCCATAAAGTAATCCATAAATAGAATCCCTCCTCTTCTTAGTCCTGGGCAACCCCAAAATAAGTCCATAGAAATTTCAATCCAAGTTCTTTTAAGAATAGCACGCAAATGTGTTCTCAAAGTTCTATTTACAACTTCGGTTTGTCCATCCGTTTGAGGATGACAAGTAGTAGATTGCAACTTTATTGTGCAAAGTTTAGCCCATAAAGTAATCCATAAATAGAATCTCTCCCCTTCTTAGTCCTAGGCAACCCCAAAATAAAGTCCATAGAAATGTCAATCCAAGTTCTTTTAAGAATAGCACGCAAAAGTGTTCCCAAAGTTCTATTTACAACTTCCGTTTGTCCATCCGTTTGAGGATGACAAGTAGTAGATTACAACTTTATTGTGCAAAGTTTAGCCCATAAAGTAATCCATAAATAGAATCCCTCCCCTTCTTAGTCCTAGGCAACCCCAAAATAAGTCCATAGAAATGTCAATCCAAGTTCTTTTAAGAATTGCACGCAAACGTGTTCTCAAAGTTCTATTTACAACTTCGGTTTGTCCATCCGTTTGAGGATGACAAGTAGTAGATTACAACTTTATTGTGCAAAGTTTAGCCCATAAAGTAATCCATAAATAGAATCCCTCCCCTTCTTGGTCCTAGGCTGTAATGCCCGAGAATTTAATTATCGTAATCTGAAATGATTGGATATGATTACAGTAATCTGAGATTAATCTGGAATGATTTATTGAATTAATCGCGATAATTATAGACGGGACGGATCGGACTAGAACACATGAGAAAGGTGTAAATGTGTGTGCCAAGAAAGAGCCCCGCGCACATGCGCTGTATGGATTGGCACACATGCGCGGAGCTGGCCGAAGCTGGCGCGCACATGCGCGAAATAATGCGCGCACATGCGCAGCAAGGCCAGAATCAGTGGCGCATATGCGCGAAGTTGCTGGCGCATATGCGCGGGAGGTCCAGTAGGTTGGGCGCATATGCGCGGAGGTGTGTCGCGCATATGCGCTAGCCAACGAGTGCCGAGCAGAAAGTCTCGCGCACATGCGCGATGGGGATGTGCGCACATGCGCGGAGCGTCCAGAGGCTGTGGCGCACATGCGCGAAAGATGGCGCGCATATGCGCGGAAGATGCTGCCGAGACACGCGCCACAGATTTGTGTCTCGCGCATATGCGCCGATGATTGTCGCGCATATGCGCGAGACGTGTTGCGCGAAGGATGAGCCATGTGCTTTGCTGCATGTAAGTGTAAGTATATATATATATATAGAGCTCGTTTTCCTTCAAATTTCAGAGGAAAAATCGAGAAATGGGAGAAAGGCTTTGTTCTTGATTTTAGAAATTGATTTTCGAGCAAATCGTTTATCAGAATTGAAATCCGACTTCGGTACTGTGTTTCTATCAACGCAGGCTACGCAAAGACGTAAGTTTTATTACGTTTAGATAAGATTTGATTTTATGATATTGTCAGAATTGCATACGATTCAGATATGGTGTTTCTACTACCGTAGACATTGTAGAATCGAAGTCAGATTTAGAAACAGATTGTTTATGGAATTGTTATGAATTTTAGAGTTGATTTGATTGAGATTACTATCAGAATTATGCTGTTATTCATTTTAAAGTGTACAGATACTGAAGTTATAGATTGTACTGAGATTTATTAGGAATTCTGGTAGTGTAATTGTGATGTTAAGACTGACGGGGTTACAAGACTGTAGTGTTATGCCGTCTAAACATCAGTTGGTACAGATTGATCAGATTCAGTATTGGTTTCTGTTATCTCGTGATATTTTTGATGTGATCAGATTTTGTACTGAATTGGGTATTGATCAGAACAGATTGTGTTTTAAGCTACACATTGATACAATGTATTTATTCTGGTCATTTCAGATTGAAGATGGACAGACTGGACTTCGAGAATTATTCTTCCTCAGACGGGGAAGATAAAGGTATAATTCATGTGATATATGGGAAGTCACAACTCAAATCAGATTAATTTGGGTTTCCCAACAAAATCACATACTAGACTGTTCTTTATATTTTGACATGTTTATGCTTTGATTTCAGAATTGTATTCAAGCATGTATGATCAGTGTGATATTCAGATATGAATATGATTATACGTTGTTTACATATTGATATTCATTGCATCTAAGATAGGAGAGTCTTTGACAGGCATTGTCAAATAGCTATACGTTTCGGTGTATCTCAGCATAGGAGTAGGTATTACTCTTATTGCCGCCGTTGATACAGCTCAAACCGAAGTCTAGGAATGAGACGTACACTATCCCGATTGGAGGGTAGGTAGTGACATCTTATTCACAACGGGATCCCTAGAGTTCTAGTCGAGTCAAGTCTAGACATGATTTGATTAGGACTGCATGCTTATATGGATGTGGTTCCTAGATCATGGGGCCCATCGTTATTGCTTTCAGGCATGATAGCATGTTTATATGATTTAGATTGTTTTATGCATGTTTATCTGATTTGAATTGCATGCTTATTTGATTTAATTTCATAGATTATGAGATATATTGTTTTTATACATGAGGGCATGTTTTATGAATTAGTTTGTTTATATACATGCGTACCATGTTTTATACTGGGATTTATTCTCACCGGAGTTATCCGGCTGTTGTCTTGTTTTGTATGTGTGCATGACAACAGGTGGGGCTGGATCAGGGTCGAGATGACGATGAGAGAAGACGAGTTAGCGTGGTGATTCCGGACTTGTAGCAGACTTGGTTTATTACTTGAATTAGTAACCGAACCTTAGACTTAGGTTGTACATTATTGTACTTTTCTACTGAACTGTAGTTTTATACAAAGATGTATATTTTGTAGAGTGCCATTACCTTCCGCAGTTACATTTTAAAAAGAAAAAATTTTTAGACCCTGTTTTATCTTAATTGATAATCAAATCCCAATAATGAGTAAGAAGATGATTAGCGTCCGGGTCCCCACATAGACAACCCCAAAATAAAGTCCATAAAAATGTCAATCCAAGTTCTTTTGAGAATAGCACGCAAACGTGTTCTCAAAGTTCTATTTACAACTTCGGTTTGTCCATCCGTTTGAGGATGACAAGTAGTAGATTACAACTTTATTGTGCAAAGTTTAGCCCATAAAGTAATCCATAAATAGAATCCCTCCCCTCCTTAGTCCTAGGCAACCCCAAAATAAAGTCCATAGAAATGTCAATCCAAGTTCTTTTTAAGAATAGCACGCAAAAGTGTTCCCAAAGTTCTATTGACAACTTCAGTTTGTCCATCCGTTTGAGGATGAAAAGTAGTATATTACAACAATATTGAGCAAAGTTTAGCCCATAAAGTAATCCAAAAATAGAATCCCTCCCCTTCTTAGTCCTAGGCAACCCCAAAATAAAGTCCATAGAAATGTCAATCCAAGTTCCTTTTAAGAATAGCACGCAAAAGTGTTCCCAAAGTTCTATTTACAACTTCAGTTTGTCCATCCGTTTGAGGATGACAAGTAGTAGATTACAACTTTATTGTGCAAAGTTTAGCCCATAAAGTAATCCATAAATAGAATCCATCCCCTTCTTAGTCCTAGGCAACCCCTAAATAAAGTCTATAGAAATGTCAATCCAAGTTCTTTTAAGAATAGCACGCAAAAGTGTTCCCAAAGTTCTATTTACAACTTCAGTTTGTCCATTCGTTTGAGGATGACAAGTAGTAGATTACAACTTTATTGTGCAAAGTTTAGCCCATAAAGTAATCAATAAATAGAATCCCTCCCCTTCTTAGAACTAGGCAACCCCAAAATAAAGTCCATAGAAATGTCAATCCAAGTTCTTTTAAGAATAGCACGCAAACGTGTTCTCAAAGTTCTATTTACAACTTCAGTTTGTCCATCCGTTTGAGGATGACAAGTAGTAGATTACAACTTTATTGTGCAAAGTTTAGCCCATAAAAAAATCCATAAATAGAATCCCTCTCCTTCTTAGTCCTAGGCAACCCCAAAATAAAGTCTATAGAAATGTCAATCCAAGTTCTTTTAAGAATAGCAGGCAAAACTGTTCCCAAAGTTCTATTTACAACTTCAGTTTGTCCATCCGTTTGAGGATGACAAGTAGTAGATTACAACTTTATTGTGCAAAGTTTAGCCCATAAAGTAATCCATAAATAGAATCCCTCCTCTTCTTAGTCCTAAGCAACCCCAAAATTAGTCCATAGAAATTTCAATCCAAGTTCTTTTAAGAATAGCACGCAAATGTGTTCTCAAAGTTCTATTTACAACTTCGGTTTGTCCATCCGTTTGAGGATGACAAGTAGTAGATTACAACTTTATTGTGCAAAGTTTAGCCCATAAAGTAATCCATAAATAGAATCCCTCCCCTTCTTAGTCCTAGGCAACCCCAAAATAAGTCCATAGAAATGTCAATCCAAGTTCTTTTAAGAATTGCACGCAAACGTGTTCTCAAAGTTCTATTTACAACTTCGGTTTGTCCATCCGTTTGAGGATGACAAGTAGTAGATTACAACTTTATTGTGCAAAGTTTAGCCCATAAAGTAATCCATAAATAGAATCCCTCCCCTTCTTGGTCCTAGGCTGTAATGCCCGAGAATTTAATTATCGTAATCTG
Source organism: Primulina eburnea (assembly GCF_022965805.1). Classification (NCBI taxonomy): domain Eukaryota; kingdom Viridiplantae; phylum Streptophyta; class Magnoliopsida; order Lamiales; family Gesneriaceae; genus Primulina; species Primulina eburnea. The sequence goes on from NW_027331308.1 coordinate 80,175, forward strand.
AAATGATTGGGATATGATTATAGTAATCTGAGATTAATCTGGAATGATTTATTGAATTAATCGCGATAATTATAGACGGGACGGATCGGACTAGAACACATGAGAAAGGTGTAAATGTGTGTGCCAAGAAAGAGCCCCGCGCACATGCGCTGTATGGATTGGCGCACATGCTCGGAGCTGGCCGAAGCTTGCGCGCACATGCGCAGCAAGGCCAGAATCAGTGGCGCATATGCGCGAAGATGCTGGCGCATATGCGCGGGAGGTCCAGTAGGTTGGGCGCATATGCACGGAGGTGTGTCGCGCATATGCGCTAGCCAACGAGTGCCGACCAGAAAGTCTCGCGCACATGCGCGATGGGGATGCGCGCACATGCGCGGAGCGTCCAGAGGCTGTGGCGCACATGCGCGAAAGATGACGCGCATATGCGCGGAAGATGCTGCCGAGACACGCGCCACAGATTTGTGTCTCGCGCATATGCGCCGATGATTGTCGCGCATATGCACGAGACGTGTTGCGCGAAGGATGAGCCATGTGCTTTGCTGCATGTAAGTGTAAGTATATATATATATATATAGAGCTCGTTTTCCTTCAAATTTCAGAGGAAAAATCGAGAAATGGGAGAAAGGCTTTGTTCTTGATTTTAGAAATTGATTTTCGAGCAAATCGTTTATCAGAATTGAAATCCGACTTCGGTACTGTGTTTCTATCAACGCAGGCTACGCAAAGACGTAAGTTTTATTACGTTTAGATAAGATTTGATTTTATGATATTGTCAGAATTGCATACGATTCAGATATGGTGTTTCTACTACCGTAGACATTGTAGAATCGAAGTCAGATTTAGAAACAGATTGTTTATGGAATTGTTATGAATTTTAGAGTTGATTTGATTGAGATTACTATCAGAATTATGTTGTTATTCATTTTAAAGTGTACAGATACTGAAGTTATAGATTGTACTGAGATTTATTAGGAATTCTGGTAGTGTAATTGTGATGTTAAGACTGACGGGGTTACAAGACTGTAGTGTTATGCCGTCTAAACATCAGTTGGTACAGATTGATCAGATTCAGTATTGGTTTCTGTTATCTCGTGATATTGTTGATGTGATCAGATTTTGTACTGAATTGGGTATTGATCAGAACAGATTGTGTTTTAAGCTACACATTGATACAGTGTATTTATTCTGGTCTTTTCAGATTGAAGATGGACAGACTGGACTTCGAGAATTCTTCTTCCTCAGACGGGGAAGATAAAGGTATAATTCATGTGATATATGGGAAGTCACAACTCAAATCAGATTAATTTGGGTTTCCCAACAAAATCACATACTAGACTGTTCTTTATATTTTGACATGTTTATGCTTTGATTTCAGAATTGTATTCAAGCATGTATGATCAGTGTGATTGTAATGCCCGGAACAATGATTGTACATAACCATAAGAAATAAGAAATGATATCATATGTGTTTCCTATGACTTTCATTATGATTATGACTTGTTGGGACAGAAGTATTGTATTGGATTATGATTGAGAATATGATAGTGTTGATATCTATTGAGAATTAGATTGACCGGTATCGAGAATATTGGAGTATTTATATTGCGGTGAGACCGGAAGGACCGAACCAGGATCGGATCGTACGATGCGTTCGGATCGTCCGTTCGGGGTTCGGAGCGTCCGAGCCAGGTGGCTGGACACATGGATGGCATGCAATAGTTCGGATCGACCGATCATAGTTCGGATCATCCGAGACAGTTGGCTGAAGACGTGGAAGACATGCAGGATTCGGAACGTCCGAAGTGAGTTCGGAGCGTCCGAAGTATGTCAGTTCGGATCGTCCGAAGTGGATCGAATCTTCCGATCGTTGTCTATAAATAGAGGCGCGAGGTCTCAGTTTAGAGGCATTCCTTCGAGGTTTCAGTAGATTAGAAGTGTTAGACATTCGATTGCAGATTCATCTTCTCGACTGTAACAGCAATTCTACGACGGAAGGTATACTACATGCTTTGTTTTGGGGAATCACGACTCAAATGAGATCACATTTGAGTTTCCCAACCCAAAATCACATACGAGTTTTATTGTTTATATCTTGATATAGGTATTATTATTATAGATTTGTTTATAGATCTTGTATGCAAATCTCACTATGCTTTGTTTACAGATCATGTTACATTGCATTAGATGTTTATTAGAAATTGTATTCAATTCTTATTATGCTTTGTTTACAGATCATGTTACATTGCATTAGATGATTATGCTTGTTTACAGATTTTGTAATCATGCATTAAGATAGGACAGTCTGGAGATCAGGCAGACTTCTAGATGTTCGGTTCTATCCCAGCTTAGGGGAAGATCACCGCCCCTTTGTAGACGTGGATACAGATCAGGCCGAAGTCTAGGAATAAGACGTACCGTCACCCCGATTGGGAGGGTAGGTGACAGACCGTCTTATTCACACCGGGATCCCTAGAGTTTTAGTCGAGTCGCATCTAGACATGATTAGGCTCGCATTTCATGATTATATATGAATGACATTCATATCGGCATGTTTCATGTTTTAGATTGTTTTATTGCATGTATACATGTTTATACTGGGATTTGTTCTCACCGGTTTTCCGGCTGTTGTTATGTCTGTATGTGTACATAACAACAGGTGGGGCAGGATCTGGGTCGAGACAGAGATGATCGTGTTAGCGTGGAGATCTCGGGCATAGCAGATGGACCAGTAGTTGTCTTTTATTATGTACTGTCTTTTATTACTGGTTAGGGAGAACATACAGAATAATACATGTATTCGATGTTTGTATGTTGTATTTAAATAAAGAACTCATGCTCGTTTGTTTACATTAGATTTAAGGTAAAAAGCGAAAAATTGACCCACGTTTTTAATAACAATCCATTTAATCCCAAGAAAAAGAATTAGAGCCCGGGTCCCCACAGTGATATTCAGATATGAATATGATTATACGTTGTTTACATATTGATATTCATTGCATCTAAGATAGGAGAGTCTTTGACAGGCATTGTCAAATAGCTATACGTTTCGGTGTATCTCAGCATAGGAGTAGGTATTACTCTTATTGCCGCCGTTGATACAGCTCAGACCGAAGTCTAGGAATGAGACGTACACTATCCCGATTGGAGGGTAGGTAGTGACGTCTTATTCACAACGGGATCCCTAGAGTTCTAGTCGAGTCAAGTCTAGACATGATTTGATTAGGACTGCATGCTTATATGGATGTGGTTCCTAGATCATGGGGCCCATCGTTATTGCTTTCAGGCATGATAGCATGTTTATATGATTTAGATTGTTTTATGCATGTTTATCTGATTTGAATTGCATGCTTATTTGATTTAATTTCATAGATTATGAGATATATTGTTTTTATACATGAGGGCATGTTTTATGAATTAGTTTGTTTATATACATGCGTACCATGTTTTATACTGGGATTTATTCTCACCGGAGTTATCCGGCTGTTGTCTTGTTTTGTATGTGTGCATGACAACAGGTGGGGCTGGATCAGGGTCGAGATGACGATGAGAGAAGACGAGTTAGCGTGGTGATTCCGGACTTGTAGCAGACTTGGTTTATTACTTGAATTAGTAACCGAACCTTAGACTTAGGTTGTACATTATTGTACTTTTCTACTGAACTGTAGTTTTATACAAAGATGTATATTTTGTAGAGTGCCATTACCTTCCACAGTTACATTTTAAAAAGAAAAAATTTTTAGACCCTGTTTTATCTTAACTGATAATCAAATCCCAATAATGAGTAAGAAGATGATTAGCGTCCGGGTCCCCACAACAGGTGGTATCAGAGCGATAGATCCTTTAAAGGTAGACAATCAGAGCTGATAGTTCCTTTAGCGATAGATCTTTTAGATCTAGATCCTTTAGATTAAGATAGTAAGAACTGATAGGTCTTTTAGACTGATTTTGATTAAGATAGAAGAGAATGAACGGGGTAGATAAATTTTCTTTCCTTGCATGTGTGTGCTAGCATGAGATTGCTTATGATGTTGATTTACATTGTGATGCTAGCATGAGACTATATGCTACTGCTTTAAGATACATGCTTACCTGATTATATGATTTGAATTGGTATTATGTATTTTTAAATATGAATCAGATCGGATTCATGATCAGCAGTAAGATGATCATGATCAGAAAAGATTGAAACATATTTGTGGTATGGGATTACTAATGTTTTTGGTAATCAGATATAGCTCCCCGCAGAATTCCAGAAAAAGGCAGTACGTCATATTATCAGACAGATAGAACAGAATCTCAGATAGATGTGGCAGAAATTCAGATGGAAACACAATTACAGAGGTTTCAGTCGTTTCAACCGCCAATTCTGAAGGGAACTGAGACGTCAGTAGATTGTGAGAAATGGCTAGAGGAGACAGAAATGTTATTTGAATTCCTGAATTTCACAGATGAGTGTAGAACTAGGCTTATTGAGAACCAGTTGCAAGAGACTGCTAGAAGATGGTGGTTACTCACCAAAGGAGCCTTAGAGCAGAGTCGTTCAGTGATCACGTGGAAGACCTTTAGATTTGAATTTTATCAAAGATTCTTCCCTACCTCATATAGACAGGATAGAAGTGCAGAATTTGCAAACCTGAGACAGGGTCCTTTAAGTGTTGATGAATACTTGGCACAGTTCTTCACACTTCTACGTTTTGCTCCTCTTGTGGCTAGAAATGATGATGCTATGTCTAGCCAGTTCATTAAAGGATTGAATCCAGAAATACGTACGTTGGTAAATGTAAAGCAATCAAGTAATTTTGCGGATACCTTGAATAGAGCTAAAAGAGCAGAAACGGTTCTGATAGGACAACAGGGAGCATCGTATGTTCTTCCAGAACAGACTGCACAGCAACTGCCTTCCAGAATAGAGATTGGCAGTCGTAGTGGTAAGGAAAAAGAACCATTGAGAATTCAAAAGAAACAGTTCAAGAAGTTAGGAAGTGATTCCTCTAGTTCTAGCAGTCCTGGTCCGAGCTATACCGGAGTGTATTGTAGGATTTGCGGAGGGAGACATTCCCCAGAGCAATGCAAAGGAGTGCTTGGTAGGTGCAATATCTGTAAGCAGACGGGACACTTTGCTAAAGTTTGTCCTCAGAAACATTTTCGAAGATCTTAAAGAGCAGAGTCATTAGTGGTAATGACTGAGAAACAACCCAGAAACTACAACAGGTACTATTCTTTATAATCATATTGCAGATGTATTGATATATACTAATGCATTCTTCATGAGTATCTGTGATTGAGTAGCATGGTGATATGCTATATTTATGGGGTCTGTTTGTGCTGTAGTATTGATTTCCTTACTGTTTGGAGGAATATGTTGATATCAGAGATTTCTGTGTCATGTTATATACTACAGTAGAATGAAACCGGAATTGGGTTAGTTTATGATGTACTTGTGTTATATGATGTTGATTGCATTATTGACATATATATGCTAAACAAGTACAGAAAATTAAGATCAGATCTAGTTGATAAATGAAGATTCTAGATCCAGAATTCCTTAGATCATTGTACTGTTTATGACTCGATTAGTACAGAAAGGAATAGATAGCATCCTTATGTATTCAGTAGATCCACTGAAATCGAGTCTAGCAGTAACAAATGTGCTAGTAATCTAATAGTTGACTGGTGTTGGCCTAGATAGGATGTCAGATGTGTTTTATATCAGAATGAACTGAAAGAATTGACAGATTAAGGTATGGGCTGAAGAATCCAGTTGATTACATATTTCTCTTGAAGACATTTCAGTTCTGTTGCTAGATTGACAGATTATATGTTCAGGGGTATTTTGAAGAATTATGCTTGTTATATCTATGATTCCGGGATATATCCACAGCATCGGATTGTTTATATTGAATATTTGAAGATCGGGTTAAATATTCTGAGAACTGTGATTATTGTATACTACAGCATGGGTCAGGTATGGATCCGAATGCAGTTAGTGATACAGGTTTATATTCAGACTATGTGGTATCAGGAATGTCAGAATTAGCAGAATGTCAGATAGGTCAGACCTTTCTTATCTGATTTGGACAGATTATCTTATTCTGATTATCTTTTTCTTGCATTGCTTTACATCTGCTGAGTATTGTTATGATTCTCAATCAGTATTTGAGACATCTTATATTGTTTGGGAGTATATTCTATTTGCAGATGAAATATAGCAGTTGATCTGGACAGTATGAAGATTGGTCAGCCAGCCAGAATCTCTTATGTTTTGAGTTTTCTTAAACTCACTAGATCAGCATAGGATATTTCTATTCTGAGTTTTATTTGATGTTATTGTAATTATTATCCAATGTGTGATACTATGCAGTTCCAATTGTATCAGAGTTGTTTGTGGAAAATATAGTAGCCCCGAACAGTGATCAGAATTTTCAGACCTGTATTTTGTTGATCAGATCAATATAACATCTGTATGAGTTTGCGTTTTCTATGGGTTTGGTTATTGTGTGATATCAGAATGTTTCAGAATTGTTTTCAGCTTTTGATATGGATAGTCAGAGCCGAATACCAGGTAGGTATTTCTTATTTATTTTATGTTATTAACTGATTTTGTACAGCATAGTTCGAATCTGAAATCTCAGGTATGTCAGAAATGCACAGTAAGGGATTCAGTTTCATTCAGATGGTTCAGAATATATGATATTCGAACCGATAATGTTGGTCTAGACAGATGAGATCAGTTGGGACAGCAATGTATGTTGTAAGGCTGGTAGAAATGGTAGTGATATGTCTGAATCGCTAACAATAGAAGTCAGAAAGCTAGGAATGAGAAGATTATTACCGACTTAGTATATTCCTGAATAGAAATGGGAATACATTTCTATAGCTTTTGTAATGAAATTACCACCATTTTCTGCAGATTGGGATATGGTATGATCGTGATTGATAGCTTGTTTAATCTATATCAAGTAAGTTATATAAGAAGATGTACAACCAGAACTATATGACAGAGATCACTGTCAAAGAAATAATCAGATTGATGTGATGGTGATGAAGTTTGCACTTATGGTAGGTTATATCATAAGCTGTTTCTCTCAGACTTGTTACAGATTGACAGGTAGTCAGCATGTAGTAGTCAGACATTGAAAGATAGTGATAGAACTCTAGTGCTGGATGTTAACACTAGTTATCAAGATAGTGCAGGAAGAATAGAAGTAGGAAACCAATGTCGGATGATGACGATTGGTAGTTGAAACCGATGATGGCATATGTCCTTAATTGGAATAAACAGATGGAATAACAACTACAGGCGATATTGTTTTGTTATGGATTGCAATTGGCGTATACGGGTGTTGTATAGCCAGTAATATGGGATTGATTCGGCTAGTGAAATGAGTTTGGATGTTAAACTCTGTTCTACAGTTCTTCTGATAGATTTGGGTTGATGATTGGTGAGTTCGAGGACGAACTCAGTTCTAAGAGGGGGAGAAATGTAATGCCCGAGAATTTAATTATCGTAATCTGAAATGATTGGGATATGATTACAGTAATCTGAGATTAATCTGGAATGATTTATTGAATTAATCACGATAATTATAGACGGGACGGATCGGACTAGAACACATGAGAAAGGTGTAAATGTGTGTGCCAAGAAAGAGCCCCGCGCACATGCGCTGTATGGATTGGCGCACATGCGCGGAGCTGGCCGAAGCTGGCGCGCACATGCGCGAGATAATGCGCGCACATGCGCAGCAAGGCCAGAATCAGTGGCGCATATGCGCGAAGATGCTGGCGCATATGCGCGGGAGGTCCAGTAGGTTGGGCGCATATGCACAGAGGTGTGTCGCGCATATGCGCTAGCCAACGAGTGCCGAGCAGAAAGTCTCGCGCACATGCGCGATGGGGATGCGCGCACATGCGCGGAGCGTCCAGAGGCTGTGGCGCACATGCGCGAAAGATGGCGCGCATATGCGCGGAAGATGCTGCCGAGACACGCGCCACAGATTTGTGTCTCGCGCATATGCGCCGATGATTGTCGCGCATATGCGCGAGACGTGTTGCGCGAAGGATGAGCCATGTGCTTTGCTGCATGTAAGTGTAAGTATATATATATATATAGAGCTCGTTTTCCTTCAAATTTCAGAGGAAAAATCGAGAAATGGGAGAAAGGCTTTGTTCTTGATTTTAGAAATTGATTTTCGAGCAAATCGTTTATCAGAATTGAAATCCGACTTCGGTTGTGGGGACCCGGACGCTAATCATTTTCTTAATCATCATTGGGATTTAATTATCTATTCTGATAAACAGGGTCTAAAATTTTTTTCTTTTAAATATGCAAATTGCGGAAGGTAATGGAATCTAACATAATATACATGTCTATATATAAAATACATTTCAGTATTAAAGTACAATAATCTAATCTAAGGTTCAACTACTAAATTCAAGTAATAAAACCAAGTCTACTGTAAGTCCGGAATCACCACGCTAACTCGTCTTCTCTAATCGTCATCTCGACCCTGATCCAGCCCCACCTGTTGTCATGCACACATACAAAACAAGACAACAGCCGGATAACTCCGGTGAGAAATAAATCCCAGTATAAAACATGGTAAACATGTATATACATAAAATAATTCATGAAACATGCTATCACGAATAAAATCAAAACATTAGATTTCATAAGCTATGAAATCTAATCACAACAAGCATGTACTTCAACTCAGTTAAACATGCATATAACCAATCTAAAACATAAAAACATGCTAGCACAACTGGAAGCAATAACGATGGGTTCCATGATCTAGGAAGCCACATCCATATAATCATGCAGTCCTAATCAAATCATGTCTAGACTTGACTCGACTAAAACTCTAGGGATCCCGGGGTGAATAAGACGTCACTGGCTGTCACCTACCCTACCAATCGAGGTGCTGTACGTCTTATTCCTAGACTTCGGTCTAAGCTGTATCGACGGCTGGCAATAGGAGTAATGGCTACTCCTAAGCTGAGATACACCGAACGTCTAGAGTCTGCCTGATCTCCAGACTGTCCTATCTTAATGCATGAATACACAATCTGTAACCAGACATAATCATTCTGATGCAATGTCACAAGATCTGTAACAAAGCATAGCAAGATTTATATACAAGTTCTATAAATAAATCTATGAGCAATCATATCAACACATAAATAATAGTCTAGTATGTGATTTTATTGGGAAACTCAAATGAGATCTGATTTGAGTTGGGACTTCCCGAATATCACATGCATTATACCTTTGTCGTCCCCGTCTGATGAAGACGAAGTCTCGAAGTCGAATTTGTCCATATCTGATCTGAAATGACAAGAATAATACACTGTATCAATGTGTAGCTCAAAACACAATCTGTTCTGATCACTACCCAATTCAGTACAAAATCTGATCACATCAACAATATCACGAGATAACAGAAACCAATACTGAATCTGATCAATCTGTACCAACTGATGTTTCGACGACATACTAATACAATCTGAATAACTCCGTCAATCTGAACATCACAAATATAATACTGGAACTCGTAATCTGTGTCAACATAATTCATACTCTGAATATTAACACAATTCTGATATAGAATCTCAGTCAATATCTTTCAAAAATCATAACAATTACAGAAACGGTCTGTTCTTTAATCCGACTTCAATTCTATAATATTTACGGTAGCAGAAACACTATATCTGAATCATATTCAAATCTGACAATATCATAAATTCAAATCTTGTCTAAACGTAACAAAACTTACGTCCAGTTGTAGCCTGCGTTTATAGGAACACAATACCGAAGTCGGATTCAAAATCAGACGGATAGATTTCTCGCAATCAATTTCTAAACTCAAGAAATGAGCCTTTTTCCCCAAAGCCTTCCTTCGAGCAAATTCTGAATCTAATTTCATTCATTTACATACATATATATATCCACATGCATGAATCAAGAAACGTGGCACACTCTCAAATTTTTGCCCATTTCTATCAAAATTACGAAAATGCCATTGCCTCCAATAATTACGAAAATGCCATTGCCATCCAATAATTACGAAAATGCCATTGCCATCAAATAATTACGAAAATGCCATTTCCCTCAAATAATTACGAAAATGCCATCCGAAAATCACAAAAATGCCATTCAATAATTTAAATCAATTATTTAAATTTTCGGGTTCTCACAAAAATGATGACATCTCGGGCCTTATATTTCTCCCCCTCTTAGAGCTGAGTTCGTCCTCGAACTCGCCAACCATCAATCCCAATCTAACAGAAGAAATGTGTAACAGAGTTTAATATCTAAACTCGTCGCCCTAACATCATTCTGAGGTATCTTTCGTTAATCAGTCTCTGATTCTAATCTGAAATCAGAATTTACCACGTAACTCGGTCGGATAACACTGGCTATACAACATCCGTATACTCTGCAATCCATAACAAATCAATACCACATGTAGTTGTTCTCCTATCTGTTTCTTCCAATCAAATGCGTATTCTATCTTTGATTTCCAATACCAATTGTCATTATCTGACATTGGTTTCCTAAATCTATCTATTCTGAACTATCTTGATAATTATTGTCATACAGTACCTCAAACAGTGACAATAGATCATAACAACTAGTACTAACATCCAGTACTAAACTCTACCAATATCTGTCAGAATCCGAATAATACACTCTGACTTCCTGTCAATCTGTGAATAATCTACGAGAAAGAGTTCATGATATAATCTACTTAAATTTTTTGTTCTATCTGAACCTTTCTTTGACATCGACCTATGTCATCTAGTTCTGTTTGTACGTAATCTGGTACAAACTGATAGATATAGATTGAGTAAGCTGTCAATCATAATCACATCATATCCCGAATCTGGATAAAATGGCAGTAATATCATTACAAAAGCCCTAGAAATGTACTTCCATTTATATTCAGAAATATACAAATTCTGTAAGAATCTTCTGATGTCTATCTTTCGGTCTTTTTCTGTTAGCGATTTAGACATATCAGTACAATTCTGCCAACCTTTCTGTACAAATTCTGTTATAACTGATCAAATCTGTCTATATTATCACTATCTGTTCGAATATAATACATTCACACTCATCTGAATGAAAACTGAACCCATTACGGCGCATTTCTGACAATATCTGTAAGTTCAGATTCGAACTATCCGGTATAAACAAATCAGTTAATAACATATATAAAGAAGAAATACCTACCTGGCATTCGGCTCTGACTATAGATATCAAAAGCTGTAAACAATTCTGAAACCTTCTGATATCACACAATAGAATCAGTCTGTCTGATACAAACACAAAATCACATATCTGTTACGGTAAACAATACTCTGCTCTGAGTTCAACTGTTTACAATACACTGTATCACACTGATTCACAATAACAGTAATATCAAATCAGATTCGAAATAAAAACAACCTATACAATCTAGTGAGTTTAAGAAAACTCATAAAACAGCAAGTTCTGTCAACTGTTAATTCTGACTGACTGATAAATCTTCGCACTGCCCAGATCAACTGCTATATCTCCTCTGCAAATAGAATATGCTCCCAAACAATATAAGATGTCTCAAATACTGATTTAGAACAGTAACAATACTCAGCAGATATAAAGCAATAAGCGAATAAGAAACTCTGCCTAGTCAGACAATACGATACTCTGTCAAATTCAACACTTCTAATTTCTGAAAATTCTGACATCTGTATCATTTTCAATCACTGATTTCTGTCTTAACTGACCTCTTTCTGAAGACAATAATCATAATTTTCTGAATATTCAAGACAATCTTCAAATATTCGATTCAATCTATCACACACTGCTAACATATCAAATACCATCGATATACTAAGCATAATCCTTCAGAATACTTCTGAACACAATATCTATCAATCTATAGACAGAACCGACATATCTTCGAACGAATTACTCACTCCACTGTAACTCTCAGCCAATGTTCTGATATGCCAATTCTTTTAATTCATTATGTATACTCTCTGTTATTCTGCATGGAATTCTAACATATAACAATACTTGATATTGATTCAATTCTGAAATCTACCTTTCTGATATAAAACACATCTGAAATTTTATCTAGGCCAATATCAGTTAACTCTTACTTCTTTATCAAATCTGTAATTGTTAGGCTCGATTTCAGTGGATCTACTGAATACATAAGGATACTATCTGCTCCTTTCTGTATTAATCGAGTCATCAACAATACAAATATTAAAGGAATCCTAATTCTAGAATCCTTACCGGAAATCTCTGTTTATCAACCAAATCTGGTCTGATTCTTACCTCTGTACTTGTTCAGCATATAAATATCAAGAATGCAATCAAAATCAGATAACACACATACATCATAATCTAACTTGATCTCAATCATATCTTACTGCAGTTTATGTATCCATATCACCAAAATTTTTTATATCAAGATTTTCCTCAACAATCACGGAATTCAATACTACAGTACCAACAAACCCAATCAATACAGCATATCTCCATGCTATTCCATCACAGATACTCATAATAATGCATTAGTACATATCCATACGTCTGCAATATAATCATAAAGAATAGTACCTGTTGTAATTTCTGGGTTTGTTTCTCAGTCATTACCACTAATGACTCTGCTCTTTAAGATCTTCGAAAATGTCTCTGCGGACAAACTTTAGCAAAGTGTCCCGTCTGCTTACAGATATTGCACTTACCAAGCACTCCCTGGCATTGTTCTGTGGAATGTCTCCCTCCACAAGTCCGGCAATACATTCCAGTATAGCTCAAGCTGGAACTACTGGAACTAGACGAGCCACTTCCTAATTTCTTGAATTTCTTCTTCTGAATTTGCAAGGGTTCTTTCTTTTTACCACTGCTACTACCAGTCTCAACTCTAGAATGCAGTTGCTGTGGGTCTGGTGCTGGAAGATCATATAATGCTCCCGATTGTCCTATTAGAACCGTTTCCGCTCTTTTAGCTCTATTCAAGGTATCAGCAAAATTACTCGATTGCTTTACATTTACCAACGTACGTATTTCTGGATTCAATCCTTGAATGAACTGGCTAGACATAGCATCATCATTTCTAGCCACAAGAGGAGCAAAACGTAGAAGTGTGAAGAACTGTGCCAAGTATTCATCAACACTCAAAGGACCCTGTCTCAGGTTTGCAAATTCTGCACTTCTATCCTGTCTATATGAGGTAGGGAAGAATCTTTGATAAAATTCAAATCTAAAGGTCTTCCACGTGATCACTAAACGACTCTGCTCTAAGGCTCCTTTGGTGAGTAACCACCATCTTCCAGCAGTCTCTTGCAACTGGTTCTCAATAAGCCTAATTCTACACTCATCTGTGCACTTCAGAAATTCAAATAACATTTCTGTCTCCTCTAGCCATTTATCACAATCTACTGACGTCTCAGTTCCCTTCAGAATTGGCGGTTGAAACGACTGAAACCTCTGTAACTGTGTTTCCATCTGAATTTCTGCCACATCTATCTGAGATTCTGTTCTATCTGTCTGATCATATAACGTACTTCCTTTTTCTGGAATTCTGCGGGGAGCTATATCTGATTACCAAAAACATCAGTAATCCCATACCACAAATATGTTTCAAATCTCTTCCTGACCATCTTACTGCTGGTCATGAATCCGATCTGATTCGTATTCAGTGATACATAATACCAATCTAATTCACATAATCAGGTAAACATGTATCTAAAAGCAATAACACATAATCTCATGCTAGCATCACAATGTAAATCAACATCATAAGCAATCTCATGCTAGCACACATATGCAAGGAAAGAAAATTCATCTACCCCGCTCATTCTCTTCTATCTCATTCTGACTCAATCTAATAGATCTATCAGTTCTAACTATCTTAATCTAAAGATCTAGCTCTAAAGGAACTATCAGTTCTGATTATCTACCTTTAAAGGATCTATCGCTCTGATACCACCTGTTGTGGGGACCCGGACGCTAATCATCTTCTTAATCATTGTTGGGATTTAATTATCTATTCTGATAAACAGGGTCAAGAAGATGATGAGAGAAGACGAGTATAGCGTGGTGATTCCGGACTTGGAGTAGACTTGGGGTTTCTACTTGAACTTTAGTAGGGAAACCTTAGATTAGATTGTTGTATATAATTGTACTTTTAAATATTGAAATGCATATTTCTATATAGAGATATATATAGTTTAAATTCCATTACCTTCCGCAGTTTGCATTTTAAAAAGAAAAATTTTTAGACCCTGTTTATCAGAATAGATAATTAAATCCCAACAATGATTAAGAAGATGATTAGCGTCCGGGTCCCCACATCGGTACTGTGTTTCTATCAACGCAGGCTACGCAAAGACGTAAGTTTTATTACGTTTAGATAAGATTTGATTTTATGATATTGTCAGAATTGCATACGATTCAGATATGGTGTTTCTACTACCGTAGACATTGTAGAATCGAAGTCAGATTTAGAAACAGATTGTTTATGGAATTGTTATGAATTTTAGAGTTGATTTGATTGAGATTACTATCAGAATTATGCTGTTATTCATTTTAAAGTGTACAGATACTGAAGTTATAGATTGTACTGAGATTTATTAGGAATTCTGGTAGTGTAATTGTGATGTTAAGACTGACGGGGTTACAAGACCGTAGTGTTATGCCGTCTAAACATCAGTTGGTACAGATTGATCAGATTCAGTATTGGTTTCTGTTATCTCGTGATATTGTTGATGTGATCAGATTTTGTACTGAATTGGGTATTGATCAGAACAGATTGTGTTTTAAGCTACACATTGATACAGTGTATTTATTCTGGTCATTTCAGATTGAAGATGGACAGACTGGACTTCGAGAATTCTTCTTCCTCAGACGGGGAAGATAAAGGTATAATTCATGTGATATATGGGAAGTCACAACTCAAATCAGATTAATTTGAGTTTCCCAACAAAATCACATACTAGACTGTTCTTTATATTTTGACATGTTTATGCTTTGATTTCAGAATTGTATTCAAGCATGTATGATCAGTGTGATATTCAGATATGAATATGATTATACGTTGTTTACATATTGATATTCATTGCATCTAAGATAGGAGAGTCTTTGACAGGCATTGTCAAATAGCTAGACGTTTCGGTGTATCTCAGCATAGGAGTAGGTATTACTCTTATTGCCGCCGTTGATACAGCTCAGACCGAAGTCTAGGAATGAGACGTACACTATCCCGATTGGAGGGTAGGTAGTGACGTCTTATTCACAACGGGATCCCTAGAGTTCTAGTCGAGTCAAGTCTAGACATGATTTGATTAGGACTGCATGCTTATATGGATGTGGTTCCTAGATCATGGGGCCCATCGTTATTGCTTTCAGGCATGATAGCATGTTTATATGATTTAGATTGTTTTATGCATGTTTATCTGATTTGAATTGCATGCTTATTTGATTTAATTTCATAGATTATGAGATATATTGTTTTTATACATGAGGGCATGTTTTATGAATTAGTTTGTTTATATACATGCGTACCATGTTTTATACTGGGATTTATTCTCACCGGAGTTATCCGGCTGTTGTCTTGTTTTGTATGTGTGCATGACAACAGGTGGGGCTGGATCAGGGTCGAGATGACGATGAGAGAAGACGAGTTAGCGTGGTGATTCCGGACTTGTAGCAGACTTGGTTTATTACTTGAATTAGTAACCGAACCTTAGACTTAGGTTGTACATTATTGTACTTTTCTACTGAACTGTAGTTTTATACAAAGATGTATATTTTGTAGAGTGCCATTACCTTCCGCAGTTACATTTTAAAAAGAAAAAATTTTTAGACCCTGTTTTATCTTAATTGATAATCAAATCCCAATAATGAGTAAGAAGATGATTAGCGTCCGGGTCCCCACATAGGCAACCCAAAAATAAAGTCCATAAAAATGTCAATCCAAGTTCTTTTAAGAATAGCACGCAAACGTGTTCTCAAAGTTCTATTTACAACTTCGGTTTGTCCATCCGTTTGAGGATGACAAGTAGTAGATTACAACTTTATTGTGCAAAGTTTAGCCCATAAAGTAATCCATAAATAGAATCTCTCCCCTTCTTAGTCCTAGGCAACCCCAAAATAAAGTCCATAGAAATGTCAATCCAAGTTCTTTTAAGAATAGCACGCAAAAGTGTTCCCAAAGTTCTATTTACAACTTCAGTTTGTCCATCCGTTTGAGGATGACAAGTAGTAGATTACAACTTTATTGTGCAAAGTTTAGCCCATAAAGTAATCCATAAATAGAATCCCTCCCCTTCTTAGTCCTAGGCAACCCCAAAATAAGTCCATAGAAATGTCAATCCAAGTTCTTTTAAGAATTGCACGCAAACGTGTTCTCAAAGTTCTATTTACAACTTCGGTTTGTCCATCCGTTTGAGGATGACAAGTAGTAGATTACAACTTTATTTTGCAAAGTTTAGCCCATAAAGTAATCCATAAATAGAATCCCTCCCCTTCTTGGTCCTAGGCAACCCCAAAATAAGTCCATAGAAATGTCAATCCAAGTTCTTTTCAGAATTGCACGCAAACATGTTCTCAAAGTTCTATTTACAACTTCGGTTTGTCCATCCGTTTGAGGATGACAAGTAGTAGATTACAACTTTATTGTGCAAAGTTTAGCCCATAAAATAATCCATAAATAGAATCTCTCCCCTTTTTAGTCCTAGGCAACCCCAAAATAAAGTCCATAGAAATGTCAATTCAAGTTTTTGTAAGAATAGCACGCAAAAGTGTTCCCTAAGTACTATTTACAACTTCAGTTTGTCCATCCGTTTGAGGATGACAAGTAGTAGATTACAACTTTATTGTGCAAAGTTTAGCCCCTAATGTAATCCATAAATAGAATCCCTCCCCTTCTTAGTCCTAGGCAACTCCAAAATAAAGTCCATAGAAATGTCAATCCAAGTTCTTTTAAGAATAGCACGCAAAAGTGTTCCCAAAGTTCTATGTACAACTTCAGTTTGTCCATCCGTTTGAGGATGACAAGTAGTAGATTACAACTTTATTGTGCAAAGTTTAGCCCATAAAGTAATCCATAAATAGAATCCCTTCCCCTTCTTAGTCCTAGGCAACCCCAAAATAAAGTCCATAGAAATGTCAATCCAAGTTCTTTTTAAGAATAGCACGCAAAAGTGTTCCCAAAGTTCTATTGACAACTTCAGTTTGTCTATCCGTTTGAGGATGACAAGTAGTATATTACAACAATATTGAGCAAAGTTTAGCCCATAAAGTAATCCAAAAATAGAATCTCTCCCCTTCTTAGTCCTAGACAACCCCAAAATAAAGTCCATAGAAATGTCAATCCAAGTTCCTTTTAAGAATAGCACGCAAAAGTGTTCCCAAAGTTCTATTTACAACTTAAGTTTGTCCATCCGTTTGAGGATGACAAGTAGTAGATTACAACTTTATTGTGCAAAGTTTAGCCCATAAAGTAATCCATAAATAGAATTCATCCCCTTCTTAGTCCTGACAACCCCAAAATAAAGTCAATAAAAATGTCAATCCAAGTTCTTTTAAGAATAGCACGCAAAAATGTTCCCAAAGTTTTATTTACAACTTCAGTTTGTCCATTCGTTTGAGGATGACAAGTAGTAGATTACAACTTTATTGTGCAAAGTTTAGCCCATAAAATAATCCTTAAATAGAATCCCTCCCCTTCTTAGAACTAGGCAACCCCAAAATAAAGTCCATAGAAATGTCAATCCAAATTCTTTTAGAATAGCACGCAAACATGTTCTCAAAGTTCTATTTACAACTTCAGTTTGTCCATCCGTTTGAGGATGACAAGTAGTAGATTACAACTTTATTGTGCAAAGTTTAGCCCATAAAAAAATCCATAAATATAATCCCTCCCCTTCTTAGTCCTAGGCAACCCCAAAATAAAGTCTATAGAAATGTCAATCCAAGTTCTTTTAAGAATAGCACGCAAAAGTGTTCCCAAAGTTCTATTTACAACTTCAGTTTGTCCATCCGTTTGAGGATGACAAGTAGTAGATTACAACTTTATTGTGCAAAGTTTAGCCCATAAAGTAATCCATAAATAGAATCCCTCCTCTTCTTAGTCCTAGGCAACCCCAAAATAAGTCCATAGAAATGTCAATCCAAGTTCTTTTAAGAATAGCACGCAAATGTGTTCTCAAAGTTCTATTTACAACTTCGGTTTGTCCATCCGTTTGAGGATGACAAGTAGTATATTACAACTTTATTGTGCAAAGTTTAGCCCATAAAGTAATCCATAAATAGAATCCCTCCCCTTCTTAGTCCTAGGCAACCCCAAAATAAAGTCCATTGAAATGTGAATCCAAGTTCTTTTAAGAATAGCACGCAAACGTGTTCTCAAAGTTCTATTTACAACTTCAGTTTGTCCATACGTTTGAGGATGACAAGTAGTAGATTACAACTTTATTGTGCAAAGTTTAGCCCATAAAGTAATCCATAAATAGAATCTCTCCCCTTCTTAGTCCTAGGCAACCCCAAAATAAAGTCCATAGAAATGTCAATCCAAGTTCTTTTAAGAATAGCACGCAAAAGTGTTCCCAAAGTTCTATTTACAACTTCAGTTTGTCCATCCGTTTGAGGATGACAAGTAGTAGATTACAACTTTATTGTGCAAAGTTTAGCCCATAAAGTAATCCATAAATAGAATCCCTCCCCTTCTTCGTCCTAGGCAACCCAAAATAAGTCCATAGAAATGTCAATCCAAGTTCTTTTAAGAATTGCACGCAAACGTGTTCTCAAAATTCTATTTACAACTTTGGTTTGTCCATCCTTTTGAGGATGACAAGTAGTAGATTACAACTTTATTGTGCAAAGTTTAGCCCATAAAGTAATCCATAAATAGAATCCTTCCCCTTCTTGGTCCTAGGCAACCCCAAAATAAGTCCATAGAAATGTCAATCCAAGTTCTTTTAAGAATTGCACGCAAACGTGTTCTCGAAGTTCTATTTACAACTTCGGTTTGTCCATCCGTTTGAGGATTACAAGTAGTAGATTAGAACTTTATTGTGCAAAGTTTAGCCCATAAAGTAATCCATAAATAGAATCCCTCCTTTCTTAGTCCTAGGCAACCCGAAAATAAAGTCCATAGAAATGTCAATTCAAGTTCTTTTAAGAATAGCACGCAAAAGTGTTCCCAAAGTACTATTTACAACTTCAGTTTGTCCATCCGTTTGAGGATGACAAGTAGTAGATTACAACTTTATTGTGCAAAGTTTAGCCCATAAAAAAATTCATAAATAGAATCCCTCCCCTTCTTAGTCCTAGGCAACCCCAAAATAAAGTCTATAGAAATGTCAATCCAAGTTCCTTTTAAGAATAGCACGCAAACGTGTTCTCAAAGTTCTATTTTCAACTTCTGTTTGTCGATCCGTTTGAGGATGACAAGTAGTAGATTACAACTTTATTGTGCAAAGTTTAGCCCATAAAGTAATCCATAAATAGAATCCCTCCCCTTCTTAGTCCTAGGCAACCCCAAAATAAAGTCTACAGAAATGTCAATCCAAGTTCTTTTAAGAATAGCACGCAAAAGTGTTCCCAAAGTTCTATTTACAACTTAAGTTTGTCCATTCGTTTGAGGATGACAAGTAGTAGATTACAACTTTATTGTGCAAAGTTTAGCCCATAAAATAATCCATAAATAGAATCCATCCCCTTCTTAGAACTAGGCAACCCCAAAATAAAGTCCATAGAAATGTCAATCCAAGTTCTTTTAAGAATAGCACGCAAACGTGTTCTCAAAGTTCTATTTACAACTTCGGTTTGTCCATCCGATTGAGGTTGACAAGTAGTAGATTACAACTTTATTGTGCAAAGTTTAGCCCATAAAGTAATCCATAAATAGAATCCCTCCCCTTCTTAGAACTAGGCAACCCCAAAATAAAGTCCATAGAAATGTCAATCCAAGTTGTTTTAAGAATAGCACGCAAACGTGTTCTCAAAGTTCTATTTACAACTTCAGTTTGTCCATCCGTTTGAGGATGACAAGTAGTAGATTACAACTTTATTGTGCAAAGTTTAGCTCATAAAAAAATCCATAAATAGAATCCCTCCCCTTCTTAGTCCTAGGCAACCCCAAAATAAAGTCCATAGAAATGTCAATCCAAGTTCTTTTAAGAATAGCACGCAAAAGTGTTCCCAAAGTTCTATTAACAACTTCAGTTTGTCCATCCGTTTGAGCATGACAAGTAGTAGATTACAACTTTAATGTGCAAAGTTTAGCCCATAAAGTAATCCATAAATAGAATCCCTCCCCTTCTTAGTCCTAGGCAACCCCAAAATAAGTCCATAGAAATGTCAATCCAAGTTCTTTTAAGAATTGCACGCAAACGTGTTCTCAAAGTTCTATTTACAACTTCGGTTTGTCCATCCGTTTGAAGATGACAAGTAGTAGATTACAACTTTATTGTGCAAAGTTTAGCCCATAAAGTAATCCATAAATAGAATCCCTCCCCTTCTTAGTCCTAGGCAACCCCAAAATAAAGTCCATAGAAATGTCAATCCAAATTCTTTTAAGAATAGCACGCAAACGTGTTCTCAAAGTTCTATTTACAACTTCAGTTTGTCCATCCGTTTGAGGATGACAAGTAGTAGATTACAACTTTATTGTGCAAAGTTTAGCCCATAAAGTAATCCATAAATAGAATCTCTCCCCTTCTTAGTCCTAGGCAACCCCAAAATAAAGTCTATAGAAATGTCAATCCAAGTTCTTTTAAGATAGCAAGCAAAAGTGTTCCCAAAGTTCTATTTACAACTTCGGTTTGTCCATCCGTTTGAGGATGACAAATAGTAGATTACAACTTTATTGTGCAAAGTTTAGCCCTTAAAGTAATCCATAAATAGAATCCCTCCCCTTCTTAGTCCTAGGCAACCCCAAAATAAGTCCATAGAAATGTCAATCCAAGTTCTTTTAAGAATTGCACGCAAACGTGTTCTCAAAGTTCTATTTACAACTTCGGTTTGTCAATCCTTTTGAGGATGACAAGTAGTAGATTACAACTTTATTGTGCAAAGTTTAGCCCATAAAGTAATCCATAAATAGAATCCCTCCCCTTCTTGGTCCTAGGCAACCCCAAAATAAGTCCATAGAAATGTCAATCCAAGTTCTTTTAAGAATTGCACGCAAACGTGTTCTCAAAGTTCTATTTACAACTTCGGTTTGTCTATCCGTTTGAGGATCAAAAGTAGTAGATTACAACTTTATTGTGCAAAGTTTAGCCCATAAAGTAATCCATAAATAGAATCCCTCCCCTTCTTCGTCCTAGGCAACCCCAAAATAAAGTCCATAGAAATGTCAATCCAAGTTCTTTTAAGAATAGCACGCAAAAGTGTTCCCAAAGTTCTATTTACAACTTCAGTTTGTCCATTCGTTTGAGGATGACAAATAGTAGATTACAACTTTATTGTGCAAAGTTTAGCCCATAAAATAATCCATAAATAGAATCCCTCCCCTTCTTAGTCCAAGGCAACTCTAAAATAAAGTCCATAGAAATGTCAATCCAAGTTCTTTTAAGAATAGCACGCAAACGTGTTCTCAAAGTTCTATTTACAACTTCAGTTTGTCCATCCGTTTGAGGATGACAAGTAGTAGATTACAACTTTATTGTGCAAAGTTTAGCCCATAAAATAATCTATAAATTGAATCCCTCCCCTTCTTAGTCCTAGACAACTCCAAAATAAAGTCCATAGAAATGTCAATCCAAGTTCTTTTAATAATAGAACGCAAAAGTGTTCCCAAAGTTCTATTTACAACTTCAGTTTGTCCATCCGTTTGAGGATGACAAGTAGTAGATTACAACGTTATTGTGCAAAATTTAGCCCATAAAGTAATCCATAAATAGAATCCCTCCCCTTCTTAGTCCTAGGCAACCCCAAAATAAAGTCCATAGAAATGTCAATCCAAGTTCTTTTAAGAATAGCACGCAAAAGTGTTCCCAAAGTTCTATTTACAACTTCAGTTTGTCCATCCGTTTGAGGATGACAAGTAGTAGATTACAACTTTATTGTGCAAAGTTTAGCCCATAAAGTAATCCATAAATAGAATCCCTACCCTTCTTAGTCCTAGGCAACCCCAAAATAAAGTCCATAAAAATGTCAATCCAAGTTATTTTTAAGAATAGCACGCAAAAGTGTTCCCAAAGTTCTATTTACAACTTCAGTTTGTCCATCCGTTTGAGGATGACAAGTAGTATATTACAACGTTATTGTGCAAAATTTAGCCCATAAAGTAATCCATAAATAGAATCTCTCCCCTTCTTAGTTTTAGGCAACCCCAAAATAAAGTCCATAGAAATGTCAATCCAAGTTCTTTTAAGAATAGCACGCAAAAGTGTTCCAAAGTTCTATTACAACTTCAGTTTGTCCATCCGTTTGAGGATGACAAGTAGTAGATTACAACTTTATTGTGCAAAATTTAGCCCATAAAGTAATCCATAAATAGAATCCCTCCCCTTCTTAGTCCAAGGCAACTCCAAAATAAAGTCCATAGAAATGTCAATCCAAGTTCTTTTAAGAATAGCACGCAAACGTGTTCTCAAAGTTCTATTTACAACTTCAGTTTGTCCATCCGTTTGAGGATGACAAGTAGTAGATTACA
Source organism: Primulina eburnea (assembly GCF_022965805.1). NCBI lineage: Eukaryota > Viridiplantae > Streptophyta > Magnoliopsida > Lamiales > Gesneriaceae > Primulina > Primulina eburnea. Next base: position 102,836 of record NW_027331308.1, read on the forward strand.
ACTTTATTGTGCAAAGTTTAGCCCATAAAATAATCTATAAATAGAATCCCTCCCCTTCTTAGTCCTAGGCAACCCCAAAATAAAGTCCATAGAAATGTCAATCCAAGTTCTTTTAATAATAGAACGCAAAAGTGTTCCCAAAGTTCTATTGACAACTTCAGTTTGTCCATCCGTTTGAGGATGACAAGTAGTAGATTACAACAATATTGAGCAAAGTTTAGCCCATAAAGTAATCCAAAAATAGAATCCCTCCCCTTCTTAGTCCAAAGCAACCCCAAAATAAAGTCCATAGAAATGTCAATCCAAGTTCTTTTTAAGAATATCACGCAAAAGTGTTCCCAAAGTTCTATTTACAACTTCAGTTTGTCCATCCGTTTGAGGATGACAAGTAGTAGATTACAACTTTATTGTGCAAAGTTTGGCCCATAAAGTAATCCACAAATAGAATCCCTCCCCTTCTTAGTCCAAGGCAACTCCAAAATAAAGTCCATAGAAATGTCAATCCAAGTTCTTTTAAGAATAGCACGCAAACGTGTTCTCAAAGTTCTATTTACAACTTCAGTTTGTCCATCCGTTTTAGGATGACAAGTAGTAGATTACAACTTTATTGTGCAAAATTTAGCCTATAAAGTAATTCATAAATAGAATCCCTCCCCTTCTTAGTCTCAGGCAACCACAAAATAAAGTCCATAGAAATGTCAATCCAAGTTCTTTTAAGAATAGCACGCAAACGTTTTCTCAAAGTTCTATTTACAACTTCGGTTTGTCCATCCGTTTGAGGATGACAAGTAGTAGATTACAACTTTATTGTGCAAAGTTTATCCCATAAAGTAATCCATAAATAGAATCCCTCCCCTTCTTAGTCCTAGGCTGTGGGGACCCGGGCTCTAATTCTTTTTCTTGGGATTAAATGGATCATTATTCTAAAACGTGGGTCAATTTTTCGCTTTTACATTTAAACAAATGTAATTAAACAAGTATCAATCTTTACTTAATTTACTACATACAAACGTACAATACATGTCTTATTCTGTATGTCCTCAACTAACCAGTATTGAAAGACAGTACATAATAAAAAGACAACTACTGGTCCATCTGCTACGCCCGAGATCTCCACGCTAACACGATCATCTCTGTCTCGACCCAGATCCTGCCCCACCTGTTGTTATGCACACATACAGACATAACAACAGCCGGAAAACCGGTGAGAACAAATCCCAGTTTAAACATGTGTACATGCATTAAAACAATCTAAAACATGAAACATGCTAATATGAATGTAATTCTTATATAATCATGCAATGCGAGTCTAATCATGTCTAGACGCGACTCGACTAGAACTCTAGGGATCCCGTTGTGAATAAGACGTCACTGTCTGTCACCTACCCTCCCAATCGAGGTGTTGTACGTCTTATTCCTAGACTTCGGTCTGATCTGTATCCGCGTCTACAATAGGGGCGGTGATCTTCCCCTAAGCTGTGATATCGCCGAACGTCTAGAAGTCTTCCCGATCTCCAGACTGTCCTATCTTAATGCATGAATACACAATCTGTAAACAAGCATAATCATTCTAATGCAATGCCACATGATCTGTAAACAAAGCATAGCAAGATTTGTATACAAGTTCTATAACCAAATCTATAAACAATCATAATCATATCTAGATATAAACAATAAAACAAGTATGTGATTTTGGTTGGGAAACTCAAATGTGATCTCATTTGAGTCGTGATTCCCCAAACAAAACATGTACTATACCTTTCGTCGCACTGTTGCTGTCACGGTTGACAATACGAATCTGAAATGCAAATGTTGATACAAATCTATCAATCTCTTATCTAATCAACATATATCCAAGTCACTACGTGATCTTGATACAATTTGACGGCATAACGACGTATATTCTTAATACCGGTCAGTCCAATCTCAACAGATATCAACATTATAACATCCTCAACTCATAATCCAATCATATGCACAACACCATACTCAAAATCGATACATTTTATTCCTAAACATGCTGAAATTCATAAGAAATGCATACGACATCCTTTATTTGTTCTAGTTTCGATTATAAACTCATAATCCTTACTAGAATTTCTAAATATAGTCATAACAGCATTTCCCTTACATGAAATTCTTGAAACATGCTAGAACTGAATAAAAAGTGTACCCTTTCAAAGCTTTTGACGTAAGGAGCAAGAATCTCAACTCGAATTATAATTTGGATGGCTAAATCTTGAGATATCTACCTTCAAAGCCTTGAAAACTTGAAGAATGTTGGGAGGAAATCTCGATTCTCTGTCTGGGAAATGAAGAAGACACGCATCAGCACAATTCTATATATATATACCATGCCATGTGTCAACAGGAGAAGGAGAGTGGATTCCTCGCATGCATCACCGCGGGTGCGGTACTGTAAGGAGCGCGGGTGCGCTATGCCCTCGGCAGAATATAATTTTCCATAATGCATAGACCGCGGGTGCGGTCATGTAACCACCGCGGGTGCGGTCTTATTCTACCGCATGTGCGGTGAAGCTACGGGATTTTTGGCCAACCTACTGTCCATGCACCGCGGGTGCGGTGTCTACAAGCACCGCGGGTGCGGTGTAGCTTCGAATTACTATGGAAAAATTCTATATTTCAAGCCAAACTTCTTCATCTCTTATTTCTTATCTTTATGCCCATTATTCATAGCATATCTATTCATTCAGAATGATCACTCGGTATTCTGGGCATTACATAGGCAACCCCAAAATAAAGTCCATAGAAATGTCAATCCAAAGTCTCTTTAAGAATAGCACGCAAAAGTGTTCCCAAAGTTCTATTGACAACTTCAGTTTGTCCATCCGTTTGAGGATGACAAGTAGTAGATTACAACAATATTGAGCAAAGTTTAGCCCATAAAGTAATCCAAAAATAGAATCCCTCCCCTTCTTAGTCCTAGGCAACCCCAAAATAAAGTCCATAGAAATGTCAATCCAAGTTCTTTTTAAAAATAGCACGCAAAAGTGTTCCCAAAGTTCTATTTACAACTTCAGTTTGTCCATCCGTTTGAGGATGACAAGTAGTAGATTACAACTTTATTGTGCAAAATTTAGCCCATAAAGTAATCCATATATAGAATCACTCCCCTTCTTAGTCCAAGGCAACTCCAAAATAAAGTCCTTAGAAATGTCAATCCAAGTTCTTTTAAGAATAGCACGCAAACGTGTTCTCAAAGTTCTATTTACAACTTCAGTTTGTCCATCCGTTTGAGGATGATAAGTAGTAGATTACAACTTTATTGTGCAAAGTTTATCCTATAAAGTAATTCATAAATAGAATCCTCCCCTTCTTAGTCCTAGGCAACCCCAAAATAAAGTCCATAGAAATGTCAATCCAAGTTCTTTTAAGAATAGCACGCAAAAGTGTGGGGACCCGGGCTCTAATTATTTTTCTCGGGATTAAATAGATCGTTATTCTAAAATGTGGGTCAATTTTTCGCTTTTACATTTAATCAAATGTAATTAAACAAGCATCAATCTTTATTTAATTTAAAACATACAAACATAATATACATGTCTTATTCTGTATGTCCTCAACTAACCAGTATTAAAAGACAATACATAATAAAAGACAACTACTGGTCCATCTGCTACGCCCGAGATCTCCACGCTAACACGATCATCTCTGTCTCGACCCAGATCCTGCCCCACCTGTTGTTATGCACACATAAGAACATAACAACAGCCGGAAAACCGGTGAGAACAAACCCCAGTATAAACATGTATACATGCAATAAAACAATCTAAAACATGAAACATGCTAATATGAATGTCATTCATATATAATCATGCAATGCGAGTCTAATCATGTCTAGATGCGACTCGACTAGAACTCTAGGGATCCCGTTGTGAATAAGACGTCACTGACTGTCACCTACCCTACCAATCATGGTGCTGTACGTCTTATTCCTAGACTTCGGCCTGATCTGTATTCGCGTCTACAATAGGGGCGGTGATCTTCCCCTAAGCTGAGATATCGCCGAACATCTAGTAGTCTGCCTGATCTCCAGACTGCCCTATCTTAATGCATGAATACAAAATCTGTAAACAAGCATACTGCAATGCTACATGATCTGTAAACAAAGCATAATAAGATTTGCATACAAATTCTATAAACAAATCTATATACAATTCATAATCATATCAAGATATAAACAATAAAATAAGTATGTGATTTTGGTTGGGAAACTCAAATGTGATCTCATTTGAGTCGTGATTCCCCAAACAAAACATGTACTATACCTTTAGTCGTAGAATCGCTGTCACGGTTGCCAATACGAATCTAAAATGGAAATGTGGATACGCACTCTATCAATTTCTAATCTAAATCAACATATATCCAAGTCACTACGTGATCTCAATTCATTTTGACGGCATAACGACGTAATTCTCGATACCGGTCAATCAAATTCTCAACAGATAACAACACATTATCAATCTACACTCATCAACTTATACTCATCATCCTAAACATGTCAGAATACCCAAAATCTGCATATTTAGTTCTAAACATGCTATAAAAATCGTAACAATTGCATATGACATCCGTTCTTCGATCCGGTTACGAATATATCATGCTCAATACGTCAAGAACACAATATAACTATCATATTCCAATTTCCCCAATATCTGAATTTCAAAACTTACGGAAATCGAATAAAACTTACATCACTTTGTAGATAATGAAGAGAGGAGCTCAATACCGAAATCGGATTTGAATTTGGATGATTAAATCTTATGAAATCACAATTTGAAATGAAAGAAAGATTGAAGCTTTTCCCCTGGAAAATTCTCGGTCATCAGCTGAGTGAGGAGAGAATTGTGCCATGTTATATATATATTGCATGCCTAACACACACATGGCAAAGCCTTTGCAATACACGTCTCGCGCATATGCGCGGCATTACTCGCGCATATGCGCCGAACCTACTGTCTCGGCAGCTTTAGCACTCGCGCATATGCGCCATTAAACTGGCGCATATGCGCCAATGGTTCTGGACACTCCGCGCATATGCGCCACTACTCTCGCGCATATGCGCCAATGCTACTGTAGGTATCGCGCATATGCGCCACTCTTTCCGCGCATATGCGCCACTGCTACTGTAAATGTCGCGCATATGCGCCACTCTTTCCGCGCATATGCGCCAATGCTACTGGAATTTTCATGCATATGCGCGCATTCCTTCGCGCATATGCGCCATAGCTTCGGCCTTACTTATTCTTTTGACTATTTTTCACATCTTTATTATACATTTCCCTTTCTTTTCTAGTCCAATGAAATACATCTACAATCATCTTAATTATCAACGAATCCATCTGATTATGATAACTAAATCTTTGAGCCTTACATTTCTCCCCCTCTAAGAAATGAGTTCGTCCTCGAACTGAGTAAATCAATCAAAGTATTTAAGACAGTATTAAAATTAAAAACTGACTAAATACTTACATCACATAAATAACTCGGGGTGTTTCTGTCTCATGCTTGCCTCTGTCTCCCAAGTTGCTTCCTCAATGCCATGACGACTCCATTGAACTTTAACAAGTGGAATATTCTTCGTTCTGAGCTTCTTTTCTTTCCGATCAAGAATCTGTATCGGTTGTTCCACATAGCTCAATGTCTGATCAAGTTCAGCCTCGTCAGGTTGAATGATATGAGAAGCATCTGGCATATATTTTCGTAACATCGATACATGAAAGACATCATGTATCCCGGATAGAGAAGGAGGAAGTACAAGTCGATAAGCTCGATCGCCAATCTTTTCAAGAATCTCGTAAGGACCAATGTATCGAGGAGATAGTTTCCCGCGTTTGCCAAATCGAACAACGCCTCTAAATGGAGAAATCTTCAAGAATACTCTATCTCCTGTCTCAAATACTAACGGTCTACGTATGATATTGGCATACTTTTCTTGTCGATCTTGTGCTGTCTTCATCCTCTTCTGAATAAGTTTCACCTTCTCTGTCATGTCACGAATCATATCTGGCCCAAGTTCTGGTACCTCTGAAACGTCATCCCAGTATAGCGGAGATCTGCACTTCTTGCCATATAAAGCTTCAAACGGTGCCATCTCAATGCTCGTCTGATAGCTATTATTGTAAGAAAATTCGCAAAGAGGTAGAGAATCTTGCCAACCAATGCCAAAATTTAGCACGACGGCTCTCAACATATCCTCTAATGTCTGGATAGTCCGTTCTGACTGTCCGTCTGTTTGAGGATGATAAGCAGTACTCAGGTGTAATGTCGTACCCAAAGCCTGCTGTAAACTGTGCCAAAAGTGAGAAGTGAATCGTGGATCACGATCTGATACGATAGACTTCGGCACTCCATGCAATCGGACTACCTCTCGAATATATATCTCCGCCATTTGATCTTGTCTATACGTCATTTTGTACGGAATGAAGCACGCAGATTTGGTTAATCTGTCAATAATGACCCAAATCGCATCGCAGCCTCTGGATGATCGAGGTAACTTCGTCACAAAATCCATGGAAATGTGATCCCATTTCCATTCTGGAATAGATAAACTCTGAAGTAAACCTCCCGGCTTCTTTCTTTCCGCTTTTACCTGTTGACAGTTCAAACATTTAGACACAAATTCGGCAATGTCTGACTTCATTTGCTTCCACCAGAACTGTGTCTTCAAGTCGTTGTACATCTTCCTGCCACCAGGATGAATGCTGAACCGACTACAATGTGCTTCTGACATAATCTGATGTCTCAAGTCTGAAACATCTGGCACAACAAGACGGTTATTGACGTACAACACCTGATCTCGTACCTGATATTCTGATACATGCCCTGATCTGACCATTTGGATCGATTTCTGCACATTCTGATCGGTTCTTTGTGCTTCTTTGATCCTCATAATCAAATTGGGCTCAACTTGGATAGCAGCAAGTCGTAATGGCTTTTTATCTGTATCAAATGCTAATCCAGAACAACAGCAACTTTCAACCAACTTTGTAACACCTATCGTCGATAAGGACAAGGCACATACCTTTCGACTCAAGGCATCTGCTGCTGCATTTGACTTTCCTGGATAGTATTTGATTTCACAATCAAAATCTTTCAGTAGATCAAGCCATCTACGCTGCCTCATGTTCAGCTCTGATTGAGAAAATAGGTACTTTAGGCTTTTGTGATCGGAGAAGATCTCAAATTTCTCGCCATAGAGATAATGACGCCAAATCTTTAATGCAAATACGATAGCCGCCAATTCCAGATCATGAATGGGGTATCGAACTTCATGTGGCTTCAGTTGTCTCGAGGCGTATGCGATCACATGGCCTCGCTGCATAAGAACACATCCCAAACCTCTATGAGAAGCATCACAATATACAACGAAATCACCCGTACCTGAAGGTATCGTCAACACTGGAGCACTAGTTAGCCTTTTCTTCAGTTCAAGGAAGCTAGACTCGCACTCCTCTGACCAAACAAATGGTGCATTCTTTTGCGTCAATTGAGTTATTGGCTTTGCAATACTGGAGAAATCTTTGATAAATCTTCTGTAGTATCCGGCTAAGCCCATGAAACTGCGTATTTCTGGTACAGAAGTCGGTCTCGACCAACTGATCACAGCTTCCACTTTACTCGGATCTACAGAAATACCATCTCCAGAAATGATATGCCCCAAGAATACAACTCGATTCAACCAAAACTCACACTTTGACAATTTAGCATACAGTCGCTCGTTTCTCAACGTCTGCAAAACAATTCTGAGATGCTCTGCATGCTCATTTCTATTCTTCGAATACACCAAAATGTCATCGATGAAAACAATAACAAATTCATCCAAATATTTCTGAAACACTTGGTTCATCAAGCCCATAAATACCGCAGGAGCATTGGTTAAACCAAAAGGCATGACAATAAATTCGTAATGTCCATACCTGGTTCGAAATGATGTCTTCGGTATATCTACATCTCGAACTCTGAGCTGATGATACCCAGAACGCAAATCAATCTTAGAATAGACCGAGGATCCCTGCAACTGATCAAATAGATCATCAATCCTAGGCAAAGGATATTTATTCTTGATCGTTGCCTTATTCAGCTGCCGGTAGTCTATACACAATCGCATCGAACCGTCTTTCTTCCGCACAAACAGCACCGGAGCGCCCCAAGGAGATACACTAGGTCTGATATATCCCTTGGCCAGAAGATCTTCTAATTGTGCTTTCAATTCTTTGAGTTCGATGGGTGCCATCCTATATGGAGCTCTCGAAATAGGCACGGTACCTGGCGCAAGTTCAATGCTAAAAGCTACCTCTCGAACCGGAGGTAATCCTGGGATCTCATCTGGAAAAATATCTGGAAATTCTCGTACTACTGGCAGATCTGCCAATGCCGGGCTCGACTTCTGCATATCTACAGCATAAATAAAGAAACCATCCGCTCCTTTCTGTAGCAATCTGTTCATAGTAAGAGCCGAAATCAAGGGAATCCGAGATCTGGAACCCTTCCCGTAGAATTTTCACTCGTCTGTCATCTCGGGTCTGAATCTGACAATCTTGTGGAAACAATCCACGGTGGCTCTGTACTTCGTTAGCATGTCAATACCGACTATACAATCAAAATCAGCTAGACCCAACACTACACAATCTAGGTCAATCTCATGCCCCTCAAACTGTAGAATGCAATGTCTAACCGTAGTCACAGATATCAATCCACTTCCCAATGGAGAGTTTATAGACACAACATCTAACAAAGACTCAACAGGCAATGAATGCAACAATGCAAATCGTTCTAATATGAATGTATGCGATGCACCTGTATCTATCAAGATATAAGCAGGATAACCATAAAGAGAGCAGTTACCTGCTATCACATCATCTGGTGCATCTTGTGCTTGCTCTTCTGTCAATGCAAACACTTGGGCTTGTTGCCGCGGAGGTTGACTCACCGTCTGACTACCTCGGCCTCTGGGTGGAGTCGGTGCTGGTGGAGGCTGAAAAGAGTGAACCGATGATGCCTGCCGCTCAAACTGAGGTACTGAACCGGATGCTCTTCCACTCTGGCCTTGCTGTACACTCCTCTGGGGACAGACTTTGGAAAAATGCCCCGGTTGCCTACAAATGTTACATCGGCCCGTAACTCCCTGGCACTGTTCAGTCGCATGCCTACCTCCACAAGAATTGCAGTAGACACCTGAAGTCCTTGAACTGTGATCAAAACCCGTCTGTCTTGATCCGCTGGAGCTGGACGAACTGCTCCCAGGTCGCTTAAACTGTTTCCCCTTCGCCTTCAGCTGTTCCTTTCTGCCACTGCTACTACCGCCACTATCAATTCTTGGAGGAGGAACTTGGAATGGAGGTAGTGGCGGTCTTGGACTCGATGCAACATACGGAGCACTCCGTTGTCTAAGCAATCCTGCTTCAGCTCCTTTGGCACGATTCAATGCATCCGAGAAATTATCGGGTCTCCCAGTATTGACCAACGTAAAGATATCTGGATTCAGGCCATTTATTGTAATGCCCGGAACAATGATTGATATATACGAATATGTTATGAAGATTGTACATAACCATAAGAAATAAGAAATGATATCATATATGATTTTCAGTATGATTATGACTTGTTGGGACAAAAGTACTGTATTGGGTTATGATTGAGAATATGATAGTGTTGATATCTATTGAGAATTAGATTGACCGGCATCGAGAATATTGGAGTATTTATATTTCGGTGAGACCGGAAGGACCGAACCAAGATCGGAACATACGATCAGAGTTCGCATCGTCCGTTCGAAGTTCGGAGCGTCCGAGCCAGGTGGCTGGACACATGGATGGCATGCAATAGTTCGGATCGACCGATCATAGTTCGGATCATCCGAGACAGTTGGCTGAAGACGTGGAAGACATGCAGGATTCGGAACGTCCGAAGTGCGTTCGGAGCGTCCGAAGTGTGTCAGATCGGATCGTCCGAAGTGGATCGGATCTTCCGATCATTGTCTATAAATAGAGGCGCGCGAAATTTCATTTGATAAGTAAGTGTTAAAGAAACATTTCCTAGAAAGTGTTAGACATTCGATTGCAGATTCATCTTCTCGACTGTAACAGCAATTCTACGACGAAAGGTATACTACATGCTTTGTTTTGGGGAATCACGACTCAAATGAGATCACATTTGAGTTCCCAACCAAAATCACATACTTGTTTTATTATCTAGATCTTGATATGATTATGATTGTTTATAGATTTGTTTATAGAACTTATATACAAATCTTGATATGCTTTGTTTACAGATCATGTTACATTGCATTAGACGATTATGCTTGTTGCTTTGTTTACAGATCATGTTACATTGCATTAGACGATTATGCTTGTTTACAGATTTTGTATTCATGCATTAAGATAGGACAGTCTGGAGATCAGGCAGACTTCTAGATGTTCGGTTCTATCCCAGCTTAGGGGAAGATCACCGCCCCTTTGTAGACGTGGATACAGATCAGGCCGAAGTCTAGGAATAAGACGTACCGTCACCCCGATTGGGAGGGTAGGTGACAGACCGTCTTATTCACACCGGGATCCCTAGAGTTTTAGTCGAGTCGCATCTAGACATGATTAGGCTCGCATTTCATGATTTATATGAATGACATTCATACCAGCATGTTTCATGTTTTAGATTGTTTTATTGCATGTCTACATGTTTATACTGGGATTTGTTCTCACCGGTTTTCCGGCTGTTGTTATGTCTGTATGTGTGCATAACAACAGGTGGGGCAGGATTTGGGTCGAGACAGAGATGATCGTGTTAGCGTGGAGATCTCGGGCCTAGCAGACGGACCAGTAGTTGTCTTTTGTTATGTACTGTATTTTATTACTGGTTAGTTGAGGACATACAGAACAGGACATCGATTTTATGTTTGTATGTTGTAAATTAAATAAAGAACTCATGCTCGTTTGTTTACATTAGACTTAAGGTAAAAAGCGAAAAAAAATGACCCACGTTTTTAATAACAATCCATTTAATCCCAAGAAAAAGAATTAGAGCCCGGGTCCCCACAACAGGTGGTATCAGAGCGAGAGTTCCTTTAGACTAAGATAGTATAGAATGAGCGGGGTAGATCGAGTCTTCTTCCTTGCTTATGAGATGCTAGCATGACTTTTGCTTTTCTTATTACATGTTACTTGATTTACTGTAGCATGTAATTGCTTTAGATTGAATCAGAACTGATTCTAGATCAGAGGTAACTGACTAGAGGAAGGCTGAGATAGTTGTATATATCTTGTTACTAATCTGTTGGATTATTAGATATGCCTCCCAGAAGAGCAGGCGTACCTCTACGACCAGCAGCGCCAGAACAAGGGAGTACATCCGGAAATCTTATGGATGTTACTGCGACCCCTATGGAGACGCTACTGAAGCGCTTCCAATCCTTTCGACCGCCAACCTTGAAAGGTACAGAACTGGCCGTGGATTGTGAAAGCTGGCTGGAAGACATTGAGATGTTATTCGACTCCTTGGAGTACGGTGACGAGAAAAGAATAAAGCTTATTGGCCATCAACTCCAGGATGTAGCCAAGAATTGGTGGTTGAATATCAAGAGAGCACTAGAGCAACGTGGTACCGAAATTTCTTGGAAGGTGTTCAAGACGGAGTTCTATCAGCGGTTCTTTCCCATCTCCTATCGCAAGGATAAAGGCGCTGAATTTGCCAATCTGAGGCAAGGAGCACTGAACATTGAGGAGTACGTTGCCAAATTCTCTTCTTTGCTTCGTTTTGCACCTCATGTTTCAGGAAATGACGAGGCCATGGCAGACCAATTCATAAACGGCTTGAACCCGGACATCTTTACCTTAGTAAATACTGGGAGACCCGATAATTTCTCGGATGCATTGAATCGAGCCAAGGGTGCAGAAGCAGGATTGTTGAGGCAGCGGAGTGCTCCTTATGTTGCACCAAGTCCGAGACCGCCACTACCTCCATCCCAAGTTCCTCCTCCTCGATTCGAAAGTGGTGGTAGTAGCAGTGGACGCAAAGAACAGCTGAAGGCAAAGGGGAAACAATTTAAAAGACCAGGGAGCAGCTCGTCCAGCTCCAGCGGATCAAAACAGAGTGGTTTTGATCAAAGTTCAAGGTTTATCGGTGGGTATTGCAATAATTGTGGAGGTAAACATCCGACTGAACAGTGCCAGGGAGTTACGGGCCGATGCAACGTGTGTAGGCAACCAGGGCATTTTGCCAAAGTCTGTCCACAGAGAGGTGCACAGCAATTCCAGAGTGGAAGAGCATCCGGTTCCGTACCTCAGATGGAAAGGCAGGCGTCATCAGTTCATTCATTTCAGCCTCCACCAGCACAGACTCCACCCAGAGGCCGCGGTAGTCAGACGGTGTGTCAACCTCCTAGACAACAAGCCCAAGTGTTTGCTTTGACAGAAGAGCAAGCACAAGATGCACCTGATGATGTGATCGCAGGTAACTGCTCTCTTTATGGTTATCCTGCTTATATCTTGATAGATACCGGTGCATCACATACCTTCATCTCAGAACGATTTGTATTATTGCATTCACTGCCTGTTGAGTCTTTAGTGGATGTTGTGTCTATTACTTCCCCATTAGGGAGTGGATTGATATCTGTAACTACTGTTAGACACTGCATTTTACAGTTTGAAGGGCATGAGCTTGACCTAGATTGTATAGTATTGGGTTTAGCTGACTTTGATTGTATAGTTGGTATTGATATGCTAACTAAGTACAGAGCCACCGTGGATTGTTTCCATAAGATTGCCAGATTCAGACCCGAGATGACAGACGAGTGGAAATTCTACGGGAAGGGTTCCAGATCTCGGATTCCCTTGATTTCGGCTCTGACTATGAATAAATTGTTGCAAAAAGGGGCAGATGGTTTCTTTGTTTATGCCGTAGACATGCAGAAGTCGAGCCCGGCCTTGGCGGATATACCAGTAGTGCGAGAATTCGCCGATATCTTTCCAGATGAGATCCCAGGATTACCTCCAGTACGAGAGGTAGATTTTAGTATTGATTTGGTACCAGGTACCGTTCCTATTTCGAGAGCTCCATATAGGATGGCACCCGTCGAATTGAAAGAACTGAAAGCACAATTAGAAGATCTTCTAGCCAAGGGATATATCAGACCTAGTGTATCTCCTTGGGGCGCTCCGGTGCTGTTTGTGCGAAAGAAAGACGGTTCGATGCGATTGTGTATAGACTACCGGCAACTGAATAAGGCAACGATTAAGAATAAATATCCTTTGCCTAGGATTGATGATCTATTTGATCAGTTGCAGGGATCTTCAGTCTATTCGAAGATTGATTTGCGTTCGGGATATCATCAGCTCAGAGTTCGAGATATAGACATACCAAAGACAGCATTTCGAACCAGGTATGGGCATTACGAATTTATTGTTATGCCTTTTGGTTTGACAAATGCTCCGGCGGTATTCATGGGCTTGATGAATTAAATCTTTCAGAGGTATTTGGACGATTTTGTAATTGTTTTCATTGATGATATTTTGGTGTATTCGAAGAATAGAAATGAGCATACAGAGCATCTCAGAATTGTTTTGCAGACGTTGAGGAACGAGCAATTGTATGCTAAATTGTCAAAGTGTGAGTTTTGGTTGAATCGAGTTGTCTTCTTAGACATATCATTTCTGGAGATGGTATTTCTGTTGATCCGAGTAAAGTGGAAGTTGTGATCAGTTGGTCGAGACCGACTTCTGTACCAGAAATACGCAGTTTCATGGGCTTAGCCGGATACTACAGAAGATTTATCAAAGATTTCTCCAGTATTGCCAAGCCGATAACTCAATTGACGCAAAAGAATGCACCATTTGTTTGGTCAGAGGAGTGTGAGTCTAGCTTTGTTGAATTGAAGAAAAGGCTGACTAGTGCTCCAGTACTGACGATACCTTCAGGTACGGGTGATTTCGTTGTATATTGTGATGCTTCTCATAGAGGTTTGGGATGTGTTCTTATGCAGCGAGGCCATGTGATCGCATACGCCTCGAGACAATTGAAGCCACACGAGATCCGATACCCCATTCACGATCTGGAATTGGCGGCTATCGTATTTGCATTAAAGATTTGGCGTCATTATCTTTACGGCGAGAAATTTGAGATCTTTTCCGATCACAAGAGCCTAAAGTACCTATTTTCTCAATCAGAACTGAATATGAGGCAGCGTAGATGGTTAGATTTATTGAAAGATTTTGACTGTGAAATCAAATATTATCCAGGGAAGTCAAATGCAGCAGCAGATGCCTTGAGTCGTAAGGTATGTTCATTGTCCTTATCGACGATAGGTGTTAACAAGTTAGTTGAAAATTGCTGTACATCTGGATTAGAATTTGATACAGATAGTAAGCCACTACGACTTTTTACGATCCAAGTTGAGCCCAATTTGATTATGAGGATCAAGGAAGCACAAAGAACTGATCAGAATGTACAAAGATCAATCCAAATGATCAGATCAGGGCATGTCTCAGAATATCAGATACGAGATCATGTATTGTACGTGAATAACCGTCTAGTTGTGCCAGATGTTGCAGATTTGAGACAGCAGATTCTGACAGAGGCACATTGTAGTCGATTCAGCATTCATCCTGGTGGCAGGAAAATGTACAATGACTTGAAGACACAGTTCTGGTGGAAGCCAATGAAGTCAGACATTGCCGAATTTGTGTCTAAGTGTTTGAACTGCCAACAGGTGAAAGCTGAGAGGAAGAAGCCTGGTGGATTACTTCAGAGTCTAGCCATTCCAGAATGGAAATGGGATCACATTTCCATGGATTTTGTGACGAAGTTACCACGATCATCTAAAGGCTGTGATGCGATTTGGGTCATTATTGACAGACTGACCAAATCCGCATGTTTCATCCCATACAGAATGACGTTTAGACAGGATCAGATGGCGGAGATTTATATTCGCGAGGTAGTCAGATTGCATGGAGTGCCGAAGTCTATCGTATCAGATCGTGATCCACGATTCACTTCACACTTCTGGCACAGTTTACAGCAGGCCTTAGGTACGACATTACACCTGAGTACTGCTTATCATCCTCAGACAGACGGACAGTCAGAGCGGACTATCCAGACATTAGAGGATATGTTAAGAGCCGTCGTGCTAGATTTCGGCATTGGTTGGCAAGATTCCCTACCTCTCTGTGAGTTTTCTTACAATAATAGCTATCAGACGAGTATTGAGATGGCACCGTTTGAAGCTTTGTATGGCAAGAAGTGCAGATCTCCGCTATATTGGGATGACGTTTCAGAGGTACCAGAACTTGGGCCAGATATGATTCGTGACATGACTGAGAAGGTAAAGATCATTCAGAAACGAATGAAGACAGCACAAGATCGACAAGCAAAGTACGCCAATATCAGACGTAGACCGTTAGTATTTGAGGCAGGAGATAGAGTGTTCTTAAAGATTTCTCCTTTCAGAGGCGTTGTAAGATTTGGCAAACGCGGGAAACTATCTCCTCGATACATTGGTCCTTACGAGATTCTTGAGAAGATTGGCGATCGAGCTTATCGACTTGCACTTCCTCCTTCTCTATCCGGGATACATGATGTCTTTCATGTATCGATGTTGCGTAAGTATATGCCAGATGTTTCTCATGTCATTCAACCTGACGAAGCTGAACTTGATCAGACATTGAGCTATGTGGAACAACCGATACAGATTCTTGATCGGAAAGAAAAGAAGCTCAGAACGAAGAAGATTCCACTTGTGAAAGTTCAGTGGAGTAGACATGGCATCGAAGAAGCGACTTGGGAGACAGAAGCCAACATGCGACAGAAACACCCCGAGTTATTTATATGATATGAGTACGTATTCAGTTTTAGATTATCAAACTGTTTTAAAATAATTTGTATAATTACTTCAGTTCGAGGACGAACTTCTGTCTTACAGGGGGAGAAATGTAATGCCCGGAACAATGATTGATATATACGAATATGTTATGAAGATTGTACATAACCATAAGAAATAAGAAATGATATCATATATGATTTTCAGTATGATTATGACTTGTTGGGACAAAAGTACTGTATTGGGTTATGATTGAGAATATGATAGTGTTGATATCTATTGAGAATTAGATTGACCGGCATCGAGAATATTGGAGTATTTATATTTCGGTGAGACCGGAAGGACCGAACCAAGATCGGAACATACGATCAGAGTTCGCATCGTCCGTTCGAAGTTCGGAGCGTCCGAGCCAGGTGGCTGGACACATGGATGGCATGCAATAGTTCGGATCGACCGATCATAGTTCGGATCATCCGAGACAGTTGGCTGAAGACGTGGAAGACATGCAGGATTCGGAACGTCCGAAGTGCGTTCGGAGCGTCCGAAGTGTGTCAGATCGGATCGTCCGAAGTGGATCGGATCTTCCGATCATTGTCTATAAATAGAGGCGCGCGAAATTTCATTTGATAAGTAAGTGTTAAAGAAACATTTCCTAGAAAGTGTTAGACATTCGATTGCAGATTCATCTTCTCGACTGTAACAGCAATTCTACGACGAAAGGTATACTACATGCTTTGTTTTGGGGAATCACGACTCAAATGAGATCACATTTGAGTTCCCAACCAAAATCACATACTTGTTTTATTATCTAGATCTTGATATGATTATGATTGTTTATAGATTTGTTTATAGAACTTATATACAAATCTTGATATGCTTTGTTTACAGATCATGTTACATTGCATTAGACGATTATGCTTGTTGCTTTGTTTACAGATCATGTTACATTGCATTAGACGATTATGCTTGTTTACAGATTTTGTATTCATGCATTAAGATAGGACAGTCTGGAGATCAGGCAGACTTCTAGATGTTCGGTTCTATCCCAGCTTAGGGGAAGATCACCGCCCCTTTGTAGACGTGGATACAGATCAGGCCGAAGTCTAGGAATAAGACGTACCGTCACCCCGATTGGGAGGGTAGGTGACAGACCGTCTTATTCACACCGGGATCCCTAGAGTTTTAGTCGAGTCGCATCTAGACATGATTAGGCTCGCATTTCATGATTTATATGAATGACATTCATACCAGCATGTTTCATGTTTTAGATTGTTTTATTGCATGTCTACATGTTTATACTGGGATTTGTTCTCACCGGTTTTCCGGCTGTTGTTATGTCTGTATGTGTGCATAACAACAGGTGGGGCAGGATTTGGGTCGAGACAGAGATGATCGTGTTAGCGTGGAGATCTCGGGCCTAGCAGACGGACCAGTAGTTGTCTTTTGTTATGTACTGTATTTTATTACTGGTTAGTTGAGGACATACAGAACAGGACATCGATTTTATGTTTGTATGTTGTAAATTAAATAAAGAACTCATGCTCGTTTGTTTACATTAGACTTAAGGTAAAAAGCGAAAAAAAATGACCCACGTTTTTAATAACAATCCATTTAATCCCAAGAAAAAGAATTAGAGAGCCCGGGTCCCCACATTTATAAACTGATCCGCCATGGCCTCATCATTCCCTGAAACATGGGGTGCAAAACGAAGCAAAGAGGAAAATTTAGCAACGTATTCTTCAATGTTCAATTGCCCTTGCCTCAGATTTGCGAATTCCGCGCCTTTATCTTTACGGTAGGATACAGGGAAGAATCGCTGATAAAACTCGGTCTTGAATACCTTCCAAGTAATCTCGGTACCCCGCTGCTCTAAAGCTCTCCTAATGTTCAACCACCAATTCTTGGCTATATCTTGCAATTGATGGCCAATTAGCTTGATCCTCTTCTCATCACTGTACTCCAACGAGTCGAATAACATCTCAATGTCTTCAAGCCAACTTTCGCACTCGATGGAATTCTCGGTACCTTTTAAGGTGGGAGGTCGAAAGGATTGGAATCGTTTCAGCAACGTCTCCATAGGTGATGTGAATCTTGATACGAATAAATAGCAAACACGATTAAACAATCGCACCCTCTATTCAATTACGATAACAAGACTCGTGTGTTTTCCCGATCTTTGAAACAAGTAATGGATAGGTGTGATATTCACCTCTAAACTAGCAAGAGTTTAGCAACAAATAAACACGAGAGAAACAATCGCGTTTCAAGAGAACCTCCAAAGAACCCGCCCTTGGCAACCCTCGTGAAAATCGATCGACAAACGCCACAAAAGATTAATCTTTTGATAAGTTTGATTTGATACAACGCAAAAGTTATAACGAAACTTAAGCTTGTGTTGAGAGAATTCTCAATATCATAAAAGATGAATAATAATCAATGTTCTTTTCAATCAATAAAATTCGTCTATATATTGACTACAAATAAAAAAGATATGAAATCTAGTTACCAAAATAAATAAAACTCTTATTTAGGAAAATAACTCTCCGTCAAAACTAAAGGGCACGGACCCCGTGTAGAGGTCCGGAAGGGGGTCCGTGTAGGCACTGTAATTTTCATGTCTCGGAAGTAGTGGACACGGACCCCGTGTACAGGTCCGTGCTCGGGTCCGTGTAGGCTCGGGATTTCTCTTCCTCAAGTGTAATGGACACGGACCCCGTGTACTGGTCCGTGCTTGGGTCCGTGCAGCCTCGGTTCTTCAAAATAATGCTTGATTAATGTTCCTTCGGCTTTCCAACGTGCTCCCATGCATCACGAGCCATTCTCCCTTGCTTATCAATAATTTGAACACCATGCCCGGCCACGTTCACATCATACTCCCCTTCTTCAAAAAGATTTGTCCTCAAATCTTGCCCTCCTACACAAAAACGAAGCAAGTTAGTAATAACAATAATCAAATTATCAACATGCTTACCTTTCAATTCAAGTTTGTAGGCGCTATTGCTAGCTCGCTCCATCAGCACTGGAAACTCCAACATCACAGTTGCCTTTCCTATGAACTCATCAATTTCAACATACACCAAATAATAAATGACACCAAATGATAAAATACCATTAAGTATCACGAAAATTAAGTTCCTCCCTTTCTTAGACCTAGTTAACACCAATGCAAGTATCATACAAATGTAAGTATATTGCTTACTAGGACTAAGAATTAAGTCATGCATGTCATAAAACCCTAGCCTAGTTGCTATCTTCATACATGCAAGATCCTCGTCACCACAACATTCGACATACCTCTTCATATGTAACCAACATAGAAATTCATGCATTATGTCAATGACAAAATCACAACAACATGCATAACTAGCACATAACTCATGCAATGAACATAGAATGAAGAATTTATTCTCCTTAAAATTGTATTCATCATGATCATAGAAATTCTTATATTCATTCATGCTCTCCCCAAAGTCTTCATCAAACAAGTAGGAATCATGCAAATAGAACACACTAGGCGTACTACCCATGTAAACATTTAAATCATCACAAAGATTTGAGTATAATGCATATAATTCATTGTCATAACAAAGACTCTTCAACTTGACAACTTTTGAAAAATCAAAATCACTAACATTTAAATTTGATCTATTCAATATGTCATCATTCTCAAATCCATGACTTCTATGCACAAAGGATAATGCACCATTAGGCCATTTAAACATCACACTTTCAACTCTCTCACCAACCTCTTGAATACAACACAACAATGAAATAAGATAAGAACGAAAGTCATACCTCATGGTTGTTGCGTTGGCAATTAACCTTACCTCACAGTGAGTGTTCTCAACCTCAAATGGATCATCACATGGCTTTCCAAAATCACCAACACTTGCTCTTCTCCTCATCATGAGGGCGCCAAAGTCCTGCAAAGAAGAATTAATACTGCTCGGGATTGAACCGGCTATATCATCACTAGATATGTAAATCTCATCTTTGTACATAGGTACTTGGAGAGATTTATACAAAATTAAACAACTATCATCCTCACTCTTTTCACTCTTTTGGGCCTTAAAATTATTTTTCATTTCTTTTTCTTCTTCTTTTTCTTTGGCCTCTTTTTCTTTTTCTTTTCTTTCTATGGCCATCTCACTCTTTTGTTCTCTCTTTCTTTCGGCCATTTTAAATTCTTTTTCACTCAATTCATGACAAATTGATTCATCAATACAAATTTCATTCGTAGACAGTTGAGCAAAATAAACAACTTGCATATCATCTAACAACTCACCTTCCACAGCACAACACTCAATACTCGCATGAGACACAATATCAACATTCGAATCATCGACAAGTTTGGCATCAAAGTTGGAAGTGGAATCCACTACCTTCATATCCTCATTTGGACAATGATAAATATCATGTCCTAACTCTAGACACCAAACACATTGAATATCATGAGTACGAAAGTTTGAATTTTTAAATGTACCTTGATACCCATGCTTCGAAACAAATTTCGGTCTAGTCATGACCTTCTTCTTTGGCCCACCACTGCCTTCCTCTTCCAAGCTCGCCCGCCAATTGGATGTCAACGGATCATCATACAAGCCATGCTCATCTCTCCTACCACCTCTCCTATTATTGTGATTTGGAACAAACTGTTTCCTCATCACCCTTTTCATCTCATCCCATGTAACTATAGGGTCATTCCCACATTGTCTCCTACGCACTACTAACTTATCCCACCAAGTCTTAGCATAGTCGGTAAACTCGCTGCAAGCTCGTCTTACCTTCATTGCTTCAGTATAATTATCCCGGCTCTCAAATACACACTCCATTCTCTCTTCCCACTCAAGGTACGCCTTTGGATCGGCTTCCCCACTGAGATATGGAATGGTCATCTTTGTGCCACTCAGTCTATACCCTTCCCGGCTTCTATACCCCTTATCCTCATCAAATCTCCTATAACGATCCATGTTCAACAACGCATCTCCTCCAACTCTACTACCTCGTTTATTCTCCCACCTTCTATCCAACCCTCCTAACATCGTTTTAAATTGACGTTCGTCAATCATAATACCTGCAAGAAAAAGGTTAGTATAAAACAATAAAGAATAAAGTTTCCTCACCACAAATTCTCACTAGTCACTCCAATGAAAATTCACTCGCACTCGTCTTTTTCCCTCACCACAAAACCTCACAAATCACTCCAATGAAAATTCACTCCACTCAAATATTTTCACTCAAGTGAGAATTCTCAAGGGACGCTTAAGTCTCGTGGCTTCCACGTATCAAACTTATGAGATCAATCCTGTGACGTCTGAAATTCGACTCACTTAGACCACACAAGAACAAGCAACTTTGAAAAATTGACTAGAATGCGACTAAACGATAAGGACAAACTTAACGCTGAAAAATAAGCGCTAAAATTCCAACAAACACCCGATTCAAAATTAAATTTTTTTTTTTTCGGGTGAACAGTACGCTACAGTACCGTGAACAGCAACTCCGGCAATGAACAGTAACTCCGATAAGAACAGTACTCGCGATGAACAGTAATCGCGAATTCCTGGATGAATAGTATTCTGTCGGATGAATAGTGTCGGCGATGAACAGTAAAAACGACAGATGAACAGTGCCCGACGTGAACAGTACCCGATCGTGAACAGTAAATTTTGACGTGAACAGTGCCGATCGTGAACAGTAAATTCCAAGGTGAACAGTACCTTACGTGAACAGTAACTCCGCGTGAACAGTACTCCGTCGTGAATAGTAATTCCGCCGCTATGAATAGTAATTCCGGCGATGAACAGTAACCTCGTTTTTTTTTTTTTTTTTTGTAGATTCAACAAATCCGTAGAAATCGCTACACGAAAATCCAACGAAGAATTGAATGGATACGCTTACTTGAATCAAAAACCTTGAGCTCTGATACCAAATGATGTGAATCTTGATACGAATAAATAGCAAACACGATTAAACAATCGCACCCTCTATTCAATTACGATAACAAGACTCGTGTGTTTTCCCGATCTTTGAAACAAGTAATGGATAGGTGTGATATTCACCTCTAAACTAGCAAGAGTTTAGCAACAAATAAACACGAGAGAAACAATCGCGTTTCAAGATAACCTCCAAAGAACCCGCCCTTGGCAACCCTCGTGAAAATCGATCGACAAACGCCACAAAAGATTAATCTTTTGATAAGTTTGATTTGATACAACGCAAAAGTTATAACGAAACTTAAGCTTGTGTTGAGAGAATTCTCAATATCATAAAAGATGAATAATAATCAATGTTCTTTTCAATCAATAAAATTCGTCTATATATTGACTACAAATAAAAAAGATATGAAATCTAGTTACCAAAATAAATAAAACTCTTATTTAGGAAAATAACTCTCCGTCAAAACTAAAGGGCACGGACCCCGTGTAGAGGTCCGGAAGGGGGTCCGTGTAGGCACTGTAATTTTCATGTCTCGGAAGTAGTGGACACGGACCCCGTGTACAGGTCCGTGCTCGGGTCCGTGTAGGCTCGGGATTTCTCTTCCTCAAGTGTAATGGACACGGACCCCGTGTACTGGTCCGTGCTTGGGTCCGTGCAGCCTCGGTTCTTCAAAATAATGCTTGATTAATGTTCCTTCGGCTTTCCAACGTGCTCCCATGCATCACGAGCCATTCTCCCTTGCTTATCAATAATTTGAACACCATGCCCGGCCACGTTCACATCAATAGGGGTCGCCGTAACATCCATAGGATCTCCGGATGTGCTCCCCTGTTCTGGCGCTGCTGGTCGTAGAGGTACTGCTGCTCTTCTAGGTGGCATATCTAATAATCCAAAGGATTAGTATACAAAATATACAACTGTCTCAATCCTCCTCTAGTCAGTTACCTCTGATCTTGAATCGGTTCTGATTCAGTTAATCACATGTTATAATCAATCAGATAACAAATAACATGTAATAAAGAAAGCAATAAACATGCTAGCACATCATAAGCAAGGAAGAAGACTCGATCTACCCCGCTCATTCTATCCTATCTCAGTCTACAGAACCTACTGCTCTGATACCACCTGTTGTGGGGACCCGGGCTCTAATTCTTTTTCTCGGGATTAAATAGATCGTTATTCTAAAATGTGGGTCAATTTTTCGCTTTTACATTTAATCAAATGTAATTAAACAAGCATCAATCTTTATTTAATTTAAAACATACAAACATAATATACATGTCTTATTCTGTATGTCCTCAACTAACCAGTATTAAAAGACAATACATAATAAAAGACAACTACTGGTCCATCTGCTACGCCCGAGATCTCCACGCTAACACGATCATCTCTGTCTCGACCCAGATCCTGCCCCACCTGTTGTTATGCACACATACAGACATAACAACAGCCGGAAAACCGGTGAGAACAAACCCCAGTATAAACATGTATACATGCAATAAAACAATCTAAAACATGAAACATGCTAATATGAATGTCATTCATATATAATCATGCAATGCGAGTCTAATCATGTCTAGATGCGACTCGACTAGAACTCTAGGGATCCCGTTGTGAATAAGACGTCACTGACTGTCACCTACCCTACCAATCGTGGTGGTGTACGTCTTATTCCTAGAATTCGGCCTGATCTGTATCCGCGTCTACAATAGGGGCGGTGATCTTCCCCTAAGCTGAGATATCGCCGAACATCTAGTAGTCTGCCTGATCTCCAGACTGCCCTATCTTAATGCATGAATACAAAATCTGTAAACAAGCATACTGCAATGCTACATGATCTGTAAACAAAGCATAATAAGATTTGCATACAAATTCTATAAACAAATCTATATACAATTAATAATCATATCAAGATATAAACAATAAAATAAGTATGTGATTTTGGTTGGGAAACTCAAATGTGATCTCATTTGAGTCGTGATTCCCCAAACAAAACATGTACTATACCTTTAGTCGTAGAATCGCTGTCACGGTTGCCAATACGAATCTGAAATGGAAATGTGGATACGCACTCTATCAATTTCTAATCTAAATCAACATATATCCAAGTCACTACGTGATCTCAATTCATTTTGACGGCATAACGACGTAATTCTCGATACCGGTCAATCAAATTCTCAACAGATAACAACACATTATCAATCTACACTCATCAACTTATACTCATCATCCTAAACATGTCAGAATACCCAAAATCTGCATATTTAGTTCTAAACATGCTATAAAAATCGTAACAATTGCATATGACATCCGTTCTTCGATCCGGTTACGAATATATCATGCTCAATACGTCAAGAACACAATATAACTATCATATTCCAATTTCCCCAATATCTGAATTTCAAAACTTACGGAAATCGAATAAAAATTACATCACTTTGTAGATAATGAAGAGAGGAGCTCAATACCGAAATCGGATTTGAATTTGGATGATTAAATCTTATGAAATCACAATTTGAAATGAAAGAAAGATTGAAGCTTTTCCCCTGGAAAATTCTCGGTCATCAGCTGAGTGAGGAGAGAATTGTGCCATGTTATATATATATTGCATGCCTAACACACACATGGCAAAGCCTTTGCAATACACGTCTCGCGCATATGCGCGGCATTACTCGCGCATATGCGCCGAACCTACTGTCTCGGCAGCTTTAGCACTCGCGCATATGCGCCATTAAACTGGCGCATATGCGCCAATGGTTCTGGACACTCCGCGCATATGCGCCACTACTCTCGCGCATTGTGGGGACCCGGACGCTGATCTGTCTTATAAATCATCTTTGGGATTTAATTATCAATTAAGATAAAACAGGGTCTAAAAATTTTTCTTTTTAAAATATAACTGCGGAAGGTAATGGAATCTAAACAATATACATCTCTGTATAAAAACTACAGTTCAGTAGAAAATACAATACGGTACAACCTAAGTCTAAGGTTCAATTACTAAATTCAAGTAATAAACCAAAGCTGCTACAAGTCCGGAATCACCACGCTAATTCGTCTTCTCTCATCGTCATCTCGACCCTGATCCAGCCCCACCTGTTGTCATGCACACATACAAAACAAGACAACAGCCGGATAACTCCGGTGAGAATAAATCCCAGTATAAAACATGGTAAGCATGTATATAAACAAACTAAATCATAAAACATGCTATCATGTATAGAAACAATCTATTTCATAGTCTATGAAATTAATCAAATAAGCATGCAACTCAATTCAGATAAACATGCATATAAACAATCTTAATCATAAAACATGCTAACCCAACTGAAAGCAGTAATGATGGGTCCCAAGATCTAGGAGCCACATCCATATAAGCATGCAGTTCTAATCAAATCATGTCTAGACTTGACTCGATCTATAACTCTAGGGATCCCGTTGTGAATAAGACGTCACTGTCTGTCACCTACCCTACCAATCGAGGTGCTGTACGTCTTATTCCTAGACTTCGGCCTGATCTGTATCCGCATCTACAATAGGGGCGGTGATCTTCCCCTAAGCTGTGATATCGCCGAACATCTAGAAGTCTGCCTGATCTCCAGACTGTCCTATCTTATTGCATGAATACACGATCTGTAAACAAACATAATCATTCTAATGCAATGCCACAAGATCTGTAAACAAAGCATAGCAAGATTTGTATACAAGTTCTATAAACAAATCTATAAACAATCATATCAAAACATAATTAATAGTCTAGTATGTGATTTTATTGGGAACTCAAATGAGATCTGATTTGAGTTATATCTTCCCAGATATCACATGAATTATACCTTTATCTTCCCCGTCTGAGGAAGACGAAGTCTCGAAGTCCAGTCTGTCCATATCCGATCTGAAATGACAATAACAAATACACTGTATCAATGTGTAGTTCAAATCACAATCTGTATTCACAATCTGTTCTGATCAATACTCAATTCAGTACATAATCTGATCAATATCTGAACAAAATACCATCTGATTCATATCAACAACATCAGGATATAATCTAAATCATATCTGAATCTGATCAATCTAATTAAACTGATATCTTGACGGCATAACAATACTGTCTCGTAACCCCGTCAGTCTCAATATCACAAATATAATACCAGAATTCATATTCAATCTCAGTACAATCTATAACCTTAATATTTGTACACTCTGAATCAGTAATAACACAATTCTGATATTAAATCTCAGTCAATTCATTTCTAAAATTCATAACAATTCCATAAACACTCTGTTTCTAAATCTGACTTCGATTCTACAATATCTACGGCAGTAGAAACATCATATCTGAATCATATGCAATTCTGACAATATCATAAAATCAAATCTTGTCTAAACGTAATAAAACTTACGTCCTTGTGTAGCCTGCGTTGCTAGGAACACAGTACCGAAGTCGGATTTCAATTTGGATAGACGGTTCGCTCGCAAATCAATTTAAGAAAATATGAACGAAGCTTTCCCTCAAAATCGATTTCTGAATCTTAAACTTTACATTGCATGTATATATATACATATATACCAACGTTACATGCATGGAGGCAAGTGGCTTATTCTTCATTTTACACGTCGCTCGCTAGGGCGGTCAAAAACGTCCGCTAGGGCGAGGGAGTTTCGGTCGAGATACTCGATTGAACATCTCATCTCGCTAGGGCGGTCAAACTTGCTCGCTAGGGCGAAGCACTTTCGGCCCTCACAAATTAAACATCTCGCTCGGGCGAATAAAATTTACCGCTCGGGCGAGAGATGTTCGGTCGAACATCTTGAGATGTTAGGTTGAACATCTCGGCTTAAAATAAACCAACGCCCGGCTTCGTCATTTGAGTTCCTATGACTTCCATTACATCAATTAATCAACGTCTGATTAAAATGATTAAATCTCGGGCATTACATTTCTCCCCCTCTTAGAACTGAGTTCGTCCTCGAACTCACCAACAATCAATTCCAATCTAACAGAAGAAATGTGAAACAGAGTTTAACATCCAAACTCATTTCACTAGCCGAATCAATCCCATAATACTGGCTATACAACACCTGTATACGCCAAATGCAATTTATCACAAAGCAATACCATCTGTAGTTATTATCCTATCTGTTTACTCCAATCAAAGACGTATTCTATCTTTGATTTCCAATACCAATTGTCATCATCTGACATTGGTTTCCTAAATCTATCTATTCTGAACTATCTTGATAACTATTGTCATACAGTACCTCAAGCAGTGACAATAGATCATAACAACTAGTACTAACATCCAGTACTAAACTCTACCAATATCTGTCAGAATCCGAATAATACACTCTGACTACCTGTCAATCTGTGAATAATCTACGAGAAAGAGTTCATGATATAATCTATCACAAGTATCAACTCAATCAAAATCATAATCTGATATAATCTACTTAAATTTTCTGTTCTATCTGAACCTTTCTTTGACATCGACCTATGTCATCTAGTTCTGTTTGTACGTAATCTGGTACAAACTGATAGATATAGATTGAATAAGCTGTCAATCATAATCACCTCATATCCCGAATCTGGATAAAATGGCAGTAATATCATTACAAAAGCCCTGGAAATGTACTTCCATTTCTATTCAGAATTACACAAATTCTGTAAGAATCTTCTGATGTCTATCTTTCGGTCTTTTTCTGTTAGCGATTCAGACATATCAGTACAATTCTGCCAACCTTTCTGTACAAATTCTGTTATAACTGATCAAATCTGTCTATATTATCTGTTCGAATATAATACATTCACACTCATCTGAATGAAAACTAAACCCATTACGGCGCATTTCTGACACTATCTGTAAGTTCAGATTCGAACTGTCTGGTATAAACAAGTCAGTTAACACTATAAAATAAAGAAGAAATACCTACCTGGCATTTGGCTCTGACTATAGATATCAAAAGCTGTAAACAATTCTGAAACCTTCTGATATCACACAATAGAATCAGTCTGTCTGATACAAACACAAAATCACATATCTGTTACGGTAAACGATACTCTGCTCTGAGTTCAACTGTTTACAATACACTGTATCACACTGATTCCCAATAACAGTAATATCAAATCATATTCGAAATCAAAACAACTTATACAATCTAGTGAGTTTAAGAAAACTCATAAAACAACAAGTTCTGGCAACTGTTAACTCTGACTGGCTGATAAATCTTCACACTGCCCAGATCAACTGCTATATCTCATCTGCAAATAGAATATGCTCCCAACAATATAAGATATCACCAATACTGATGTAGAACAACAATAATACTCAGCAGATATAACAATAAGAGAATAAGATAATCAGAATCAGATAATCTGCAGATGATAAGTTTCTGACATTTCTGGCATTCCTGATCTTTCTCTCTTAACTGTCTAAATCAATCAATCTTCAGATACTGTATATTCTAAATAAACACTGTATCAATAACTGCATACCGGATTCATACCTGATCCATTTCTGTATACAATAATTACAGTTCTCTGAATATTTAACACAGTCTTTAAATATTCAACAGAATCAATCAAATGCTGCAATTATATCAAATCTCATAGATATAACAAGCATATTCTTCAGACTACCCTTGAACACATAATCTGTCAATCTAGAAACAGAACTGAAATGTCTTCAAGAGAAATATGTAATCAACTGGATTCTTCAGCCCATACCTTAATCTGTCAATTCTTTCAGTTCATTCTGATATAAAACACATCTGACATCCTATCTAGGCCAACACCAGTCAACTATTAGATTACTAGCACATTTGTTACTGCTAGACTCGATTTCAGTGGATCTACTGCATACATAAGGATGCTATCTATTCTTTCTGTACTAATCGAGTCATAAACAGTACAATGATCTAAGGAATTCTGGATCTAGAATCCTCATTTATAAACTAGATCTGATCTTAATTTTCTGTACTTGTTTAGCATATATATGTCAATAATGCAATCAACATCATATAACACAAGTACATCATAAACTAACCCAATTCCGGTTTCATTCTACTGTAGTATATAACATGACACAGAAATCTCTGATATCAACATATTCCTCCAAACAGTAAGGAAATCAATACTACAGCACAAACAGACCCCATAAATATAGCATATCACCATGCTACTCAATCACCGATACTCATGAAGAATGCATTAGTATATATCAATACATCTGCAATATATTCATAAAGAATAGTACCTGTTGTAGTTTCTGGGTTGTTTCTCAGTCATTACCACTAATGACTCTGCTCTTTAAGATCTTCGAAAATGTTTCTGAGGACAAACTTTAGCAAAGTGTCCCGTCTGCTTACAGATATTGCACCTACCAAGCACTCATTTGCATTGTTCTGGGGAATGTCTCCCTCCGCAAGTCCTACAGTACACTCCGGTATAGCTCGGACCAGGACTGCTAGAACTAGAGGAATCACTTCCTAACTTCTTAAACTGTTTCTTTTGAATTCTCAATGGTTCTTTTTCCTTACCACTACGACTGCCAATCTCTATTCCGGAAGGTAGTTGTTGTGCAGTCTGTTCTGGAAGAACATACGATGCTCCTGGTCGTCCTATCAGAACCGTTTCTGCTCTTTTAGCTCTATTCAAGGTATCCGCAAAATTACTTGATTGCTTTACATTTACCAACGTACGTATTTCTGGATTCAATCCTTGAATGAACTGGCTAGACATAACATCATCATTTCTAGCCACAAGAGGAGCAAAACGTAGAAGTGTGAAGAACTGTGCCAAGTATTCATCAACACTCAAAAGACCCTGTCTCAGGTTTGCAAATTCTGCACTTCTATCCTGTCTATATGAGGTAGGGAAGAATCTTTGATAAAATTCAAATCTAAAGGTCTTCCACGTGATCACTGAACGACTCTGCTCTAAGGCTCCTTTGGTGAGTAACCACCATCTTCTAGCAGTCTCTTGCAACTGGTTCTCAATAAGCCTAATTCTACACTCATCTGTGAAATTCAGGAATTCAAATAACATTTCTGTCTCCTCTAGCCATTTCTCACAATCTACTGACGTCTCAGTTCCCTTCAGAATTGGCGGTTGAAACGACTGAAACCTCTGTAACTGTGTTTCCATCTGAATTTCTGCCACATCTATCTGAGATTCTGTTCTATCTGTCTGATAATATGACGTACTGCCTTTTTCTGGAATTCTGCGGGGAGCTATATCTGATTACCAAAAACATTAGTAATCCCATACCACAAATCTGTTTCAAATCTTTTCCTGACCATCTTACTGCTGGTCATGAATCCGATCTGATTTATATTTAAGAATACATAATACCAATTCAAATCATATAATCAGGTAACCATGTATCTTAAAGCGGTAACATATAATCTCATGCTAGCATTACAATGTAAATCAACATCATAAGCAATCTCATGCTAGCACACACATGCAAGGAAAGAAAATTCAATCTACCCCGCTCATTCTCTTCTATCTCATTCTGACTCAATCTAATAGATCTATCAGTTCTACTATCTTAATCTAAAGATCTAGCTCTAAAGGAACTATCAGCTCTGATTATCTACCTTTAAAGGATCTATGGCTCTGATACCACCTGTTGTGGGGACCCGGACGCTGATCTGTCTTATAAATCATCTTTGGGATTTAATTATCAATTAAGATAAAACAGGGTCTAAAAATTTTTCTTTTTAAAATATAACTGCGGAAGGTAATGGAATCTAAACAATATACATCTCTGTATAAAAACTACAGTTCAGTAGAAAATACAATACGGTACAACCTAAGTCTAAGGTTCAATTACTAAATTCAAGTAATAAACCAAAGCTGCTACAAGTCCGGAATCACCACGCTAATTCGTCTTCTCTCATCGTCATCTCGACCCTGATCCAGCCCCACCTGTTGTCATGCACACATACAAAACAAGACAACAGCCGGATAACTCCGGTGAGAATAAATCCCAGTATAAAACATGGTAAGCATGTATATAAACAAACTAAATCATAAAACATGCTATCATGTATAGAAACAATCTATTTCATAGTCTATGAAATTAATCAAATAAGCATGCAACTCAATTCAGATAAACATGCATATAAACAATCTTAATCATAAAACATGCTAACCCAACTGAAAGCAGTAATGATGGGTCCCAAGATCTAGGAGCCACATCCATATAAGCATGCAGTTCTAATCAAATCATGTCTAGACTTGACTCGATCTATAACTCTAGGGATCCCGTTGTGAATAAGACGTCACTGTCTATCACCTACCCTACCAATCGAGGTGCTGTACGTCTTATTCCTAGACTTCGGCCTGATCTGTATCCGCATCTACAATAGGGGCGGTGATCTTCCCCTAAACTGTGATATCGCCGAACATCTAGAAGTCTGCCTGATCTCCAGACTGTCCTATCTTAATGCATGAATACACGATCTGTAAACAAACATAATCATTCTAATGCAATGCCACAAGATCTGTAAACAAAGCATAGCAAGATTTGTATACAAGTTCTATAAACAAATCTATAAACAATCATATCAAAACATAATTAATAGTCTAGTATGTGATTTTATTGGGAACTCAAATGAGATCTGATTTGAGTTATATCTTCCCAGATATCACATGAATTATACCTTTATCTTCCCCGTCTGAGGAAGACGAAGTCTCGAAGTCCAGTCTGTCCATATCCGATCTGAAATGACAATAACAAATACACTGTATCAATGTGTAGTTCAAATCACAATCTGTATTCACAATCTGTTCTGATCAATACTCAATTCAGTACATAATCTGATCAATATCTGAACAAAATACCATCTGATTCATATCAACAACATCAGGATATAATCTAAATCATATCTGAATCTGATCAATCTAATTAAACTGATATCTTGACGGCATAACAATACTGTCTCGTAACCCCGTCAGTCTCAATATCACAAATATAATACCAGAATTCATATTCAATCTCAGTACAATCTATAACCTTAATATTTGTACACTCTGAATCAGTAATAACACAATTCTGATATTAAATCTCAGTCAATTCATTTCTAAAATTCATAACAATTCCATAAACACTCTGTTTCTAAATCTGACTTCGATTCTACAATATCTACGGCAGTAGAAACATCATATCTGAATCATATGCAATTCTGACAATATCATAAAATCAAATCTTGTCTAAACGTAATAAAACTTACGTCCTTGTGTAGCCTGCGTTGCTAGGAACACAGTACCGAAGTCGGATTTCAATTTGGATAGACGGTTCGCTCGCAAATCAATTTAAGAAAATATGAACGAAGCTTTCCCTCAAAATCGATTTCTGAATCTTAAACTTTACATTGCATGTATATATATACATATATACCAACGTTACATGCATGGAGGCAAGTGGCTTATTCTTCATTTTACACGTCGCTCGCTAGGGCGGTCAAAAACGTCCGCTAGGGCGAGGGAGTTTCGGTCGAGATACTCGATTGAACATCTCATCTCGCTAGGGCGGTCAAACTTGCTCGCTAGGGCGAAGCACTTTCGGCCCTCACAAATTAAACATCTCGCTCGGGCGAATAAAATTTACCGCTCGGGCGAGAGATGTTCGGTCGAACATCTTGAGATGTTAGGTTGAACATCTCGGCTTAAAATAAACCAACGCCCGGCTTCGTCATTTGAGTTCCTATGACTTCCATTACATCAATTAATCAACGTCTGATTAAAATGATTAAATCTCGGGCATTACATTTCTCCCCCTCTTAGAACTGAGTTCGTCCTCGAACTCACCAACAATCAATTCCAATCTAACAGAAGAAATGTGAAACAGAGTTTAACATCCAAACTCATTTCACTAGCCGAATCAATCCCATAATACTGGCTATACAACACCTGTATACGCCAAATGCAATTTATCACAAAGCAATACCATCTGTAGTTATTATCCTATCTGTTTACTCCAATCAAAGACGTATTCTATCTTTGATTTCCAATACCAATTGTCATCATCTGACATTGGTTTCCTAAATCTATCTATTTTGAACTATCTTGATAACTATTGTCATACAGTACCTCAAGCAGTGACAATAGATCATAACAACTAGTACTAACATCCAGTACTAAACTCTACCAATATCTGTCAGAATCCGAATAATACACTCTGACTACCTGTCAATCTGTGAATAATCTACGAGAAAGAGTTCATGATATACTCTATCACAAGTATCAACTCAATCAAAATCATAATCTGATATAATCTACTTAAATTTTCTGTTCTATCTGAACCTTTCTTTGACATCGACCTATGTCATCTAGTTCTGTTTGTACGTAATCTGGTACAAACTGATAGATATAGATTGAATAAGCTGTCAATCATAATCACCTCATATCCCGAATCTGGATAAAATGGCAGTAATATCATTACAAAAGCCCTGGAAATGTACTTCCATTTCTATTCAGAATTACACAAATTCTGTAAGAATCTTCTGATGTCTATCTTTCGGTCTTTTTCTGTTAGCGATTCAGACATATCAGTACAATTCTGCCAACCTTTCTGTACAAATTCTGTTATAACTGATCAAATCTGTCTATATTATCTGTTCGAATATAATACATTCACACTCATCTGAATGAAAACTAAACCCATTACGGCGCATTTCTGACACTATCTGTAAGTTCAGATTCGAACTGTCTGGTATAAACAAGTCAGTTAACACTATAAAATAAAGAAGAAATACCTACCTGGCATTTGGCTCTGACTATAGATATCAAAAGCTGTAAACAATTCTGAAACCTTCTGATATCACACAATAGAATCAGTCTGTCTGATACAAACACAAAATCACATATCTGTTACGGTAAACGATACTCTGCTCTGAGTTCAACTGTTTACAATACACTGTATCACACTGATTCCCAATAACAGTAATATCAAATCATATTCGAAATCAAAACAACTTATACAATCTAGTGAGTTTAAGAAAACTCATAAAACAACAAGTTCTGGCAACTGTTAACTCTGACTGGCTGATAAATCTTCACACTGCCCAGATCAACTGCTATATCTCATCTGCAAATAGAATATGCTCCCAACAATATAAGATATCACCAATACTGATGTAGAACAACAATAATACTCAGCAGATATAACAATAAGAGAATAAGATAATCAGAATCAGATAATCTGCAGATGATAAGTTTCTGACATTTCTGGCATTCCTGATCTTTCTCTCTTAACTGTCTAAATCAATCAATCTTCAGATACTGTATATTCTAAATAAACACTGTATCAATAACTGCATACCGGATTCATACCTGATCCATTTCTGTATACAATAATTACAGTTCTCTGAATATTTAACACAGTCTTTAAATATTCAACAGAATCAATCAAATGCTGCAATTATATCAAATCTCATAGATATAACAAGCATATTCTTCAGACTACCCTTGAACACATAATCTGTCAATCTAGAAACAGAACTGAAATGTCTTCAAGAGAAATATGTAATCAACTGGATTCTTCAGCCCATACCTTAATCTGTCAATTCTTTCAGTTCATTCTGATATAAAACACATCTGACATCCTATCTAGGCCAACACCAGTCAACTATTAGATTACTAGCACATTTGTTACTGCTAGACTCGATTTCAGTGGATCTACTGCATACATAAGGATGCTATCTATTCCTTTCTGTACTAATCGAGTCATAAACAGTACAATGATCTAAGGAATTCTGGATCTAGAATCCTCATTTATAAACTAGATCTGATCTTAATTTTCTGTACTTGTTTAGCATATATATGTCAATAATGCAATCAACATCATATAACACAAGTACATCATAAACTAACCCAATTCCGGTTTCATTCTACTGTAGTATATAACATGACACAGAAATCTCTGATATCAACATATTCCTCCAAACAGTAAGGAAATCAATACTACAGCACAAACAGACCCCATAAATATAGCATATCACCATGCTACTCAATCACCGATACTCATGAAGAATGCATTAGTATATATCAATACATCTGCAATATATTCATAAAGAATAGTACCTGTTGTAGTTTCTGGGTTGTTTCTCAGTCATTACCACTAATGACTCTGCTCTTTAAGATCTTCGAAAATGTTTCTGAGGACAAACTTTAGCAAAGTGTCCCGTCTGCTTACAGATATTGCACCTACCAAGCACTCATTTGCATTGTTCTGGGGAATGTCTCCCTCCGCAAGTCCTACAGTACACTCCGGTATAGCTCGGACCAGGACTGCTAGAACTAGAGGAATCACTTCCTAACTTCTTAAACTGTTTCTTTTGAATTCTCAATGGTTCTTTTTCCTTACCACTACGACTGCCAATCTCTATTCCGGAAGGTAGTTGTTGTGCAGTCTGTTCTGGAAGAACATACGATGCTCCTGGTCGTCCTATCAGAACCGTTTCTGCTCTTTTAGCTCTATTCAAGGTATCCGCAAAATTACTTGATTGCTTTACATTTACCAACGTACGTATTTCTGGATTCAATCCTTGAATGAACTGGCTAGACATAACATCATCATTTCTAGCCACAAGAGGAGCAAAACGTAGAAGTGTGAAGAACTGTGCCAAGTATTCATCAACACTCAAAAGACCCTGTCTCAGGTTTGCAAATTCTGCACTTCTATCCTGTCTATATGAGGTAGGGAAGAATCTTTGATAAAATTCAAATCTAAAGGTCTTCCACGTGATCACTGAACGACTCTGCTCTAAGGCTCCTTTGGTGAGTAACCACCATCTTCTAGCAGTCTCTTGCAACTGGTTCTCAATAAGCCTAATTCTACACTCATCTGTGAAATTCAGGAATTCAAATAACATTTCTGTCTCCTCTAGCCATTTCTCACAATCTACTGACGTCTCAGTTCCCTTCAGAATTGGCGGTTGAAACGACTGAAACCTCTGTAACTGTGTTTCCATCTGAATTTCTGCCACATCTATCTGAGATTCTGTTCTATCTGTCTGATAATATGACGTACTGCCTTTTTCTGGAATTCTGCGGGGAGCTATATCTGATTACCAAAAACATTAGTAATCCCATACCACAAATCTGTTTCAAATCTTTTCCTGACCATCTTACTGCTGGTCATGAATCCGATCTGATTTATATTTAAGAATACATAATACCAATTCAAATCATATAATCAGGTAACCATGTATCTTAAAGCGGTAACATATAATCTCATGCTAGCATTACAATGTAAATCAACATCATAAGCAATCTCATGCTAGCACACACATGCAAGGAAAGAAAATTCAATCTACCCCGCTCATTCTCTTCTATCTCATTCTGACTCAATCTAATAGATCTATCAGTTCTACTATCTTAATCTAAAGATCTAGCTCTAAAGGAACTATCAGCTCTGATTATCTACCTTTAAAGGATCTATGGCTCTGATACCACCTGTTGTGGGGACCCGGACGCTGATCTGTCTTATAAATCATCTTTGGGATTTAATTATCAATTAAGATAAAACAGGGTCTAAAAATTTTTCTTTTTAAAATATAACTGCGGAAGGTAATGGAATCTAAACAATATACATCTCTGTATAAAAACTACAGTTCAGTAGAAAATACAATACGGTACAACCTAAGTCTAAGGTTCAATTACTAAATTCAAGTAATAAACCAAAGCTGCTACAAGTCCGGAATCACCACGCTAATTCGTCTTCTCTCATCGTCATCTCGACCCTGATCCAGCCCCACCTGTTGTCATGCACACATACAAAACAAGACAACAGCCGGATAACTCCGGTGAGAATAAATCCCAGTATAAAACATGGTAAGCATGTATATAAACAAACTAAATCATAAAACATGCTATCATGTATAGAAACAATCTATTTCATAGTCTATGAAATTAATCAAATAAGCATGCAACTCAATTCAGATAAACATGCATATAAACAATCTTAATCATAAAACATGCTAACCCAACTGAAAGCAGTAATGATGGGTCCCAAGATCTAGGAGCCACATCCATATAAGCATGCAGTTCTAATCAAATCATGTCTAGACTTGACTCGATCTATAACTCTAGGGATCCCGTTGTGAATAAGACGTCACTGTCTGTCACCTACCCTACCAATCGAGGTGCTGTACGTCTTATTCCTAGACTTCGGCCTGATCTGTATCCGCATCTACAATAGGGGCGGTGATCTTCCCCTAAGCTGTGATATCGCCGAACATCTAGAAGTCTGCCTGATCTCCAGACTGTCCTATCTTAATGCATGAATACACGATCTGTAAACAAACATAATCATTCTAATGCAATGCCACAAGATCTGTAAACAAAGCATAGCAAGATTTGTATACAAGTTCTATAAACAAATCTATAAACAATCATATCAAAACATAATTAATAGTCTAGTATGTGATTTTATTGGGAACTCAAATGAGATCTGATTTGAGTTATATCTTCCCAGATATCACATGAATTATACCTTTATCTTCCCCGTCTGAGGAAGACGAAGTCTCGAAGTCCAGTCTGTCCATATCCGATCTGAAATGACAATAACAAATACACTGTATCAATGTGTAGTTCAAATCACAATCTGTATTCACAATCTGTTCTGATCAATACTCAATTCAGTACATAATCTGATCAATATCTGAACAAAATACCATCTGATTCATATCAACAACATCAGGATATAATCTAAATCATATCTGAATCTGATCAATCTAATTAAACTGATATCTTGACGGCATAACAATACTGTCTCGTAACCCCGTCAGTCTCAATATCACAAATATAATACCAGAATTCATATTCAATCTCAGTACAATCTATAACCTTAATATTTGTACACTCTGAATCAGTAATAACACAATTCTGATATTAAATCTCAGTCAATTCATTTCTAAAATTCATAACAATTCCATAAACACTCTGTTTCTAAATCTGACTTCGATTCTACAATATCTACGGCAGTAGAAACATCATATCTGAATCATATGCGCCATAGCTTCGGCCTTACTTATTCTTTTGACTATTTTTCACATCTTTATTATACATTTCCCTTTCTTTTCTAGTCCAATGAAATACATCTACAATCATCTTAATTATCAACGAATCCATCTGATTATGATAACTAAATCTTTGAGCCTTACAAAAAGTGTTCCCAAAGTTCTATTTACAACTTCAGTTTGTCCATCAGTTTGAGGATGACAAGTAGTAGATTACAACTTTATTGTGCAAAGTTTAGCCCATAAAGTAATCCATAAATAGAATCCCTCCCCTTCTTAGTCCTAGGAAACCCCAAAATAAAGTCCATAGAAATGTAAATCCAAGTTCTTTTAAGAATAGCACGCAAACGTGTTCTCAAAGTTCTATTTACAACTTCAGTTTGTCCATCCGTTTGAGGATGACAAGTAGTAGATTACAACTTTATTGTGAAAAGTTTAGCCCATAAAGTAATCCATAAATAGAATCCCTCCCCTTCTAGTCATAGGCAACCCCAAAATAAAGTCTATAGAAATGTCAATCCAAGTTCTTTTAAGAATAGCATGCAAACGTGTTCTCAAAGTTCTATTTACAACTTCAGTTTGTCCATCCGTTTGAGGATGACAAGTAGTAGATTACAACTTTATTGTGCAAAGTTTAGCCCATAAAAAAATCCATAAATAGAATCCCTCCCCTTCTTAGTCCAAGGCAACCCCAAAATAAAGTCCATAGAAATGTCAATCCAAGTTCTTTTAAGAATAGCACGCAAAAGTGTTCCCAAAGTTTTATTTACAACTTCAGTTTGTCCATCCGTTTGAGGATGACAAGTAGTTGATTACAACTTTATTGTGCAAAGTTTAGCCCATAAAGTAATCCATAAATAGAATCCCTCCCCTTCTTAGTCCTAGGCAACCCCAAAATAAGTCCATAGAAATGTCAATCCAAGTTCTTTTAAGAATTGCACGCAAACGTGTTCTCAAAGTTCTATTTACAACTTCGGTTTGTCCATCCGTTTGAGGATGACAAGTAGTAGATTACAACTTTATTGTGCAAAGTTTAGCCCATAAAGTAATCCATAAATAGAATCCCTCCCCTTCTTAGTCCTAGGCAACCCCAAAATAAGTCCATAGAAATGTCAATCCAAGTTCTTTTAAGAATTGCACGCAAACGTGTTCTCAAAGTTCTATTTACAACTTCGGTTTGTCCATCCGTTTGAGGATGACAAGTAGTAGATTACAACTTTATTGTGCAAAGTTTAGCCCATAAAGTAATCCATAAATAGAATCCCTCCCCTTCTTAGTCCTAGGAAACCCCAAAATAAAGTCCATAGAAATGTCAATCCAAGTTCTTTTAAGAATAGCACGCAAACGTGTTCTCAAAGTTCTATTTACAACTTCAGTTTGTCCATCCGTTTGAGGATGACAAGTAGTAGATTACAACTTTATTGTGAAAAGTTTAGCCCATAAAGTAATCCATAAATAGAATCCCTCCCCTTCTTAGTCCTAGGCAACCCAAAATAAAGTCTATAGAAATGTCAATCCAAGTTCTTTTAAGAATAGCATGCAAACGTGTTCTCAAAGTTCTATTTACAACTTCAGTTTGTCCATCCGTTTGAGGATGACAAGTAGTAGATTACAACTTTATTGTGCAAAGTTTAGCCCATAAAAAAATCCATAAATAGAATCCCTCCCCTTCTTAGTCCAAGGCAACCCCAAAATAAAGTCCATAGAAATGTCAATCCAAGTTCTTTTAAGAATAGCACGCAAAAGTGTTCCCAAAGTTCTATTTACAACTTCAGTTTGTCCATCCGTTTGAGGATGACAAGTAGTTGATTACAACTTTATTGTGCAAAGTTTAGCTCATAAAGTAATCCATAAATAGAATCCCTCCCCTTCTTAGTCCTAGGCAACCCCAAAATAAGTCCATAGAAATGTCAATCCAAGTTCTTTTAAGAATTGCACGCAAACGTGTTCTCAAAGTTCTATTTACAACTTCGGTTTGTCCATCCGTTTGAGGATGACAAGTAGTAGATTACAACTTTATTGTGCAAAGTTTAGCCCATAAAGTAATCCATAAATAGAATCCCTCCCCTTCTTAGTCCTAGGCAACCCCAAAATAAAGTCCATAGAAATGTCAATCCAAGTTCTTTTAAGAATTGCAAGCAAACGTGTTCTCAAAGTTCTATTTACAACTTCGGTTTGTCCATCCGTTTGAGGATGACAAGTAGTAGATTACAACTTTATTGTGCAAAGTTTAGCCCATAAAGTAATCCATAAATAGAATCCCTCCCCTTCTTAGTCCTAGGCAACCCCAAAATAAAGTCCATAGAAATGTCAATCCAAGTTCTTTTTAAGAATAGCACGCAAAAGTGAAGTTCTATTGACAACTTAAGTTTGTCCATCCGTTTGAGGATGAAAAGTAGTATATTACAACAATATTGAGCAAAGTTTAGCCCATAAAGTAATCCAAAAATAGAATCCTTCCCCTTCTTAGTCCTAGGCAACCCCAAAATAAAGTCCATAGAAATGTCAATCCAAGTTCCTTTTAAGAATAGCACGCAAAAGTGTTCCCAAAGTTCTATTTACAACTTCAGTTTGTCCATCCGTTTGAGGATGACAAGTAGTAGATTACAACTTTATTGTGCAAAGTTTAGCCCATAAAGTAATCCATAAATAGAATCCATCCCCTTCTTAGTCCTAGGCAACCCCTAAATAAAGTCCATAGAAATGTCAATCCAAGTTCTTTTAAGAATAGCACGCAAAAGTGTTCCCAAAGTTCTATTTACAACTTCAGTTTGTCCATTCGTTTGAGGATGACAAGTAGTAGATTACAACTTTATTGTGCAAAGTTTAGCCCATAAAGTAATCAATAAATAGAATCCCTCCCCTTCTTAGAACTAGGCAACCCCAAAATAAAGTCCATAGAAATGTCAATCCAAGTTCTTTTAAGAATAGCACGCAAACGTGTTCTCAAAGTTCTATTTACAACTTCAGTTTGTCCATCCGTTTGAGGATGACAAGTAGTAGATTACAACTTTATTGTGCAAAGTTTAGCCCATAAAAAAATCCATAAATAGAATCCCTCCCCTTCTTAGTCCTAGGCAACCCCAAAATAAAGTCTATAGAAATGTCAATCCAAGTTCTTTTAAGAATAGCAGGCAAAAGTGTTCCCAAAGTTCTATTTACAACTTCAGTTTGTCCATCCGTTTGAGGATGACAAGTAGTAGATTACAACTTTATTGTGCAAAGTTTAGCCCATAAAGTAATCCATAAATAGAATCCCTCCTCTTCTTAGTCCTAAGCAACCCCAAAATTAGTCCATAGAAATTTCAATCCAAGTTCTTTTAAGAATAGCACGCAAATGTGTTCTCAAAGTTCTATTTACAACTTCGGTTTGTCCATCCGTTTGAGGATGACAAGTAGTAGATTACAACTTTATTGTGCAAAGTTTAGCCCATAAAGTAATCCATAAATAGAATCTCTCCCCTTCTTAGTCCTAGGCAACCCCAAAATAAAGTCCATAGAAATGTCAATCCAAGTTCTTTTAAGAATAGCACGCAAAAGTGTTCCCAAAGTTCTATTTACAACTTCAGTTTGTCTATCCGTTTGAGGATGACAAGTAGTAGATTACAACTTTATTGTGCAAAGTTTAGCCCATAAAGTAATCCATAAATAGAATCCCTCCCCTTCTTAGTCCTAGGCAACCCCAAAATAAGTCCATAGAAATGTCAATCCAAGTTCTTTTAAGAATTGCATGCAAACGTGTTCTCAAAGTTCTATTTACAACTTCGGTTTGTCCATCCGTTTGAGGATGACAAGTAGTAGATTACAACTTTATTGTGCAAAGTTTAGCCCATAAAGTAATCCATAAATAGAATCCCTCCCCTTCTTGGTCCTAGGCTGTAATGCCCGAGAATTTAATTATCGTAATCTGAAATGATTGGGATATGATTACAGTAATCTGAGATTAATCTGGAATGATTTATTGAATTAATCGCGATAATTATAGACGGGACGGATCGGACTAGAACACATGAGAAAGGTGTAAATGTGTGTGCCAAGAAAGAGCCCCGCGCACATGCGATGTATGGATTGGCGCACATGCTCGGAGCTGGCCGAAGCTTGCGCGCACATGCGCAGCAAGGCCAGAATCAGTGGCGCATATGCGCGAAGATGCTGGCGCATATGCGCGGGAGGTCCAGTAGGTTGGGCGCATATGCACGGAGGTGTGTCGCGCATATGCGCTAGCCAACGAGTGCCGAGCAGAAAGTCTCGCGCACATGCGTGATGGGGATGCGCGCACATGCGCGGAGCGTCCAGAGGCTGTGGCGCACATGCGCGAAAGATGGCGCGCATATGCGCGGAAGATGCTGCCGAGACACGCGCCACAGATTTGTGTCTCGCGCATATGCGCCGATGATTGTCGCGCATATGCGCGAGACGTGTTGCGCGAAGGATGAGCCATGTGCTTTGCTGCATGTAAGTGTAAGTATATATATATATATATATATATAGAGCTCGTTTTCCTTCAAATTTCAGAGGAAAAATCGAGAAATGGGAGAAAGGCTTTGTTCTTGATTTTAGAAATTGATTTTCGAGCAAATCGTTTATCAGAATTGAAATCCGACTTCGGTACTGTGTTTCTATCAACGCAGGCTACGCAAAGACGTAAGTTTTATTACGTTTAGATAAGATTTGATTTTATGATATTGTCAGAATTGCATACGATTCAGATATGGTGTTTCTACTACCGTAGACATTGTAGAATCGAAGTCAGATTTAGAAACAGATTGTTTATGGAATTGTTATGAATTTTAGAGTTGATTTGATTGAGATTACTATCAGAATTATGCTGTTATTCATTTTAAAGTGTACAGATACTGAAGTTATAGATTGTACTGAGATTTATTAGGAATTCTGGTAGTGTAATTGTGATGTTAAGACTGACGGGGTTACAAGACTGTAGTGTTATGCCGTCTAAACATCAGTTGGTACAGATTGATCAGATTCAGTATTGGTTTCTGTTATCTCGTGATATTGTTGATGTGATCAGATTTTGTACTGAATTGGGTATTGATCAGAACAGATTGTGTTTTAAGCTACACATTGATACAGTGTATTTATTCTGGTCATTTCAGATTGAAGATGGACAGACTGGACTTCGAGAATTCTTCTTCCTCAGACGGGGAAGATAAAGGTATAATTCATGTGATATATGGGAAGTCACAACTCAAATCAGATTAATTTGGGTTTCCCAACAAAATCACATACTAGACTGTTCTTTATATTTTGACATGTTTATGCTTTGATTTCAGAATTGTATTCAAGCATGTATGATCAGTGTGATATTCAGATATGAATATGATTATACGTTGTTTACATATTGATATTCATTGCATCTAAGATAGGAGAGTCTTTGACAGGCATTGTCAAATAGCTATACGTTTCGGTGTATCTCAGCATAGGAGTAGGTATTACTCTTATTGCCGCCGTTGATACAGCTCAGACCGAAGTCTAGGAATGAGACGTACACTATCCCGATTGGAGGGTAGGTAGTGACGTCTTATTCACAACGGGATCCCTAGAGTTCTAGTCGAGTCGAGTCAAGTCTAGACATGATTTGATTAGGACTGCATGCTTATATGGATGTGGTTCCTAGATCATGGGGCCCATCGTTATTGCTTTCAGGCATGATAGCATGTTTATATGATTTAGATTGTTTTATGCATGTTTATCTGATTTGAATTGCATGCTTATTTGATTTAATTTCATAGATTATGAGATATATTGTTTTTATACATGAGGGCATGTTTTATGAATTAGTTTGTTTATATACATGCGTACCATGCTTTATACTGGGATTTTTTCTCACCGGAGTTATCCGGCTATTGTCTTGTTTTGTATGTGTGCATGACAACAGGTGGGGCTGGATCAGGGTCGAGATGACGATGAGAGAAGACGAGTTAGCGTGGTGATTCCGGACTTGTAGCAGACTTGGTTTATTACTTGAATTAGTAACCGAACCTTAGACTTAGGTTGTACATTATTGTACTTTTCTACTGAACTGTAGTTTTATACAAAGATGTATATTTTGTAGAGTGCCATTACCTTCCGCAGTTACATTTTAAAAAGAAAAAATTTTTAGACCCTGTTTTATCTTAATTGATAATCAAATCCCAATAATGAGTAAGAAGATGATTAGCGTCCGGGTCCCCACAACAGGTGGTATCAGAGCG
Organism: Primulina eburnea; assembly: GCF_022965805.1. Taxonomy (NCBI): domain Eukaryota; kingdom Viridiplantae; phylum Streptophyta; class Magnoliopsida; order Lamiales; family Gesneriaceae; genus Primulina; species Primulina eburnea. The sequence goes on from NW_027331308.1 coordinate 146,843, forward strand.
ATAGATCCTTTAAAGGTAGACAATCAGAGCTGATAGTTCCTTTAGCGATAGATCTTTTAGAGCTAGATCCTTTAGATTAAGATAGTAAGAACTGATAGGTCTTTTAGACTGATTTAGATTAAGATAGAAGAGAATGAGCGGGGTAGATGAATTTTCTTTCCTTGCATGTGTGTGCTAGCATGAGATTGCTTATGATGTTGATTTACATTGTGATGCTAGCATGAGACTATATGCTACTGCTTTAAGATACATGCTTACCTGATTATATGATTTGAATTGGTATTATGTATTTTTAAATATGAATCAGATCGGATTCATGATCAGCAGTAAGATGATCATGATCAGAAAAGATTGAAACAGATTTGTGGTATGGGATTACTAATGTTTTTGGTAATCAGATATAGCTCCCCACAGAATTCCAGAAAAAGGCAGTACGTCATATTATCAGACAGATAGAACAGAATCTCAGATAGATGTGACAGAAATTCAGATGGAAACACAGTTACAGAGGTTTCAGTCGTTTCAACCGCCAATTCTGAAGGGAACTGAGACGTCAGTAGATTGTGAGAAATGGCTAGAGGAGACAGAAATGTTATTTGAATTCCTGAATTTCACAGATGAGTGTAGAACTAGGCTTATTGAGAACCAGTTGCAAGAGACTGCTAGAAGATGGTGGTTACTCACCAAAGGAGCCTTAGAGCAGAGTCGTTCAGTGATCACGTGGAAGACCTTTAGATTTGAATTTTATCAAAGATTCTTCCCTACCTCATATAGACAGGATAGAAGTGCAGAATTTGCAAACCTGAGACAGGGTCCTTTAAGTGTTGATGAATACTTGGCACAGTTCTTCACACTTCTACGTTTTGCTCCTCTTGTGGCTAGAAATGATGATGCTATGTCTAGCCAGTTCATTCAAGGATTGAATCCAGAAATACGTACGTTGGTAAATGTAAAGCAATCAAGTAATTTTGCGGATACCTTGAATAGAGCTAAAAGAGCATAAACGGTTCTGATAGGACAACAGGGAGCATCGTATGTTCTTCCAGAACAGACTGCACAGCAACTGCCTTCCAGAATAGAGATTGGCAGTCGTAGTGGTAAGGAAAAAGAACCATTGAGAATTCAAAAGAAACAGTTCAAGAAGTTAGGAAGTGATTCCTCTAGTTCTAGCAGTCCTGGTCCGAGCTATACCGGAGTGTATTGTAGGATTTGCGGAGGGAGACATTCCCCAGAGCAATGCAAAGGAGTGCTTGGTAGGTGCAATATCTGTAAGCAGACGGGACACTTTGCTAAAGTTTGTCCTCAGAAACATTTTCGAAGATCTTAAAGAGCAGAGTCATTAGTGGTAATGACTGAGAAACAACCCAGAAACTACAACAGGTACTATTCTTTATAATCATATTGCAGATGTATTGATATATACTAATGCATTCTTCATGAGTATCTGTGATTGAGTAGCATGGTGATATGCTATATTTATGGGGTCTGTTTGTGCTGTAGTATTGATTTCCTTACTGTTTGGAGGAATATGTTGATATCAGAGATTTCTGTGTCATGTTATATACTACAGTAGAATGAAACCGGAATTGGGTTAGTTTATGATGTACTTGTGTTATATGATGTTGATTGCATTATTGACATATATATGCTAAACAAGTACAGAAAATTAAGATCAGATCTAGTTGATAAATGAAGATTCTAGATCCAGAATTCCTTAGATCATTGTACTGTTTATGACTCGATTAGTACAGAAAGGAATAGATAGCATCCTTATGTATTCAGTAGATCCACTGAAATCGAGTCTAGCAGTAACAAATGTGCTAGTAATCTAATAGTTGACTGGTGTTGGCCTAGATAGGATGTCAGATGTGTTTTATATCAGAATGAACTGAAAGAATTGACAGATTAAGGTATGGGCTGAAGAATCCAGTTGATTACATATTTCTCTTGAAGACATTTCAGTTCTGTTTCTAGATTGACAGATTATATGTTCAGGGGTATTTTGAAGAATTATGCTTGTTATATCTATGATTCCGGGATATATCCACAGCATCGGATTGTTTATATTGAATATTTGAAGACCGGGTTAAATATTCTGAGAACTGTGATTATTGTATACATCATGGGTCAGGTATGGATCCGAATGCAGTTAGTGATACAGGTTTATATTCAGACTATGTGGTATCAGGAATGTCAGAATTAGCAGAATGTCAGATAGGTCAGACCTTTCTTATCTGATTTGGACAGATTATCTTATTCTGATTATCTTTTTCTTGCATTGCTTTACATCTGCTGAGTATTGTTATGATTCTCAATCAGTATTTGAGACATCTTATATTGTTTGGGAGTATATTCTATTTGCAGATGAAATATAGCAGTTGATCTGGACAGTATGAAGATTGGTCAGCCAGCCAGAATCTCTTATGTTTTGAGTTTTCTTAAACTCACTAGATCAGCATAGGATATTTCTATTCTGAGTTTGATTTGATGTTATTGTAATTATTATCCAATGTGTGATACTATGCAGTTCCAATTGTATCAGAGTTGTTTGTGGAAAATACAGTAGCCCCGAACAGTGATCAGAATTTTCAGACCTGTATTTTGTTGATCAGATCAATATAACATCTGTATGAGTTTGCGTTTTCTATGGGTTTGGTTATTGTGTGATATCAGAATGTTTCAGAATTGTTTTCAGCTTTTGATATGGATAGTCAGAGCCGAATACCAGGTAGGTATTTCTTATTTATTTTATGTTATTAACTGATTTTGTACAGCATAGTTCGAATCTGAAATCTCAGGTATGTCAGAAATGCACAGTAAGGGATTCAGTTTCATTCAGATGGTTCAGAATATATGATATTCGAACCGATAATGTTGGTCTAGACAGATGAGATCAGTTGGGACAGCAATGTATGTTGTAAGGCTGGTAGAAATGGTAGTGATATGTCTGAATCGCTAACAATAGAAGTCAGAAAGCTAGGAATGAGAAGATTATTACCGACTTAGTATATTCCTGAATAGAAATGGGAATACATTTCTATAGCTTTTGTAATGAAATTACCACCATTTTCTGCAGATTGGGATATGGTATGATCGTGATTGATAGCTTGTTTAATCTATATCAAGTAAGTTGTATAAGAAGATGTACAACCAGAACTATATGACAGAGATCACTGTCAAAGAAATAATCAGATTGATGTGATGGTGATGAAGTTTGCACTTATGGTAGGTTATATCATAAGCTGTTTCTCTCAGAATTGTTACAGATTGACAGGTGGTCAGCATGTAGTAGTCAGACATTGAAAGATAGTGATAGAACTCTAGTGCTGGATGTTAACACTAGTTATCAAGATAGTGCAGGAAGAATAGAAGTAGGAAACCAATGTCGGATGATGACGATTGGTAGTTGAAACCGATGATGGCATATGTCCTTAATTGGAATAAACAGATGGAATAACAACTACAGACGATATTGTTTTGTTATGGATTGCAATTGGCGTATACGGGTGTTGTATAGCCAGTAATATGGGATTGATTCGGCTAGTGAAATGAGTTTGGATGTTAAACTCTGTTCTACAGTTCTTCTGATAGATTTGGGTTGATGATTGGTGAGTTCGAGGACGAACTCAGTTCTAAGAGGGGGAGAAATGTAATGCCCGAGAATTTAATTATCGTAATCTGAAATGATTGGGATATGATTACAGTAATCTGAGATTAATCTGGAATGATTTATTGAATTAATCGCGATAATTATAGACGGGACGGATCGGACTAGAACACATGAGAAAGGTGTAAATGTGTGTGCCAAGAAAGAGCCCCGCGCACATGCGCTGTATGGATTGGCGCACATGCGCGGAGCTGGCAGAAGCTTGCGCGCACATGCGCGAGATAATGCGCGCACATGCGCAGCAAGGCCAGAATCAGTGGCGCATATGCGCGAAGATGCTGGCGCATATGCGCGGGAGGTCCAGTAGGTTGGGCGCATATGCGCGGAGGTGTGTCGCGCATATGCGCTAGCCAACGAGTGCCGAGCAGAAAGTCTCGCGCACATGCGCGATGGGGATGCGCGCACATGCGCGGAGCGTCCAGAGGCTGTGGCGCACATGCGCGAAATATGGCGCGCATATGCGCGGAAGATGCTGCCGAGACACGCGCCACAGATTTGTGTCTCGCGCATATGCGCCGATGATTGTCGCGCATATGCGCGAGACGTGTTGCGCGAAGGATGAGCCATGTGCTTTGCTGCATGTAAGTGTAAGTATATATATATATATATATATATTGTAATGCCCGGAACAATGATTGTACATAACCATAAGAAATAAGAAATGATATCATATGTATTTCCTATGACTTTCATTATGATTATGACTTGTTGGGACAGAAGTATTGTATTGGATTATGATTGAGAATATGATAGTGTTGATATCTATTGAGAATTAGATTGACCGGTATCGAGAATATTGGAGTATTTATATTGCGGTGAGACCGGAAGGACCGAACCAGGATCGGATCGTACGATGCGTTCGGATCGTCCGTTCGGGGTTCGGAGCGTCCGAGCCAGGTGGCTGGACACATGGATGGCATGCAATAGTTCGGATCGACCGATCATAGTTCGGATCATCCGAGACAGTTGGCTGAAGACGTGGAAGACATGCAGGATTCGGAACGTCCGAAGTGAGTTCGGAGCGTCCGAAGTATGTCAGTTCGGATCGTCCGAAGTGGATCGGATCTTCCGATCGTTGTCTATAAATAGAGGCGCGAGGTCTCAGTTTAGAGGCATTCCTTCGAGGTTTCAGTAGATTAGAAGTGTTAGACATTCGATTGCATATTCATCTTCTCGACTGTAACAGCAATTCTACGACGGAAGGTATACTACATGCTTTGTTTTGGGGAATCACGACTCAAATGAGATCACATTTGAGTTTCCCAACCCAAAATCACATACGAGTTTTATTGTTTATATCTTGATATAGATATTATTATTATAGATTTGTTTATAGATCTTGTATGCAAATCTCACTATGCTTTGTTTACAGATCATGTTACATTGCATTAGATGTTTATTAGAAATTGTATTCAATTCTTATTATGCTTTGTTTACAGATCATGTTACATTGCATTAGATGATTATGCTTGTTTACAGATTTTGTAATCATGCATTAAGATAGGACAGTCTGGAGATCAGGCAGACTTCTAGATGTTCGGTTCTATCCCAGCTTAGGGGAAGATCACCGCCCCTTTGTAGACGTGGATACAGATCAGGCCGAAGTCTAGGAATAAGACGTACCGTCACCCCGATTGGGAGGGTAGGTGACAGACCGTCTTATTCACACCGGGATCCCTAGAGTTTTAGTCGAGTCGCATCTAGACATGATTAGGCTCGCATTTCATGATTATATATGAATGACATTCATCTCAGCATGTTTCATGTTTTAGATTGTTTTATTGCATGTATACATGTTTATACTGGGATTTGTTCTCACCGGTTTTTCCGGCTGTTGTTATGTCTGTATGTGTACATAACAACAGGTGGGGCAGGATCTGGGTCGAGACAGAGATGATCGTGTTAGCGTGGAGATCTCGGGCATAGCAGATGGACCAGTAGTTGTCTTTTATTATGTACTGTCTTTTATTACTGGTTAGGGAGAACATACAGAATAATACATGTATTTGATGTTTGTATGTTGTATTTAAATAAAGAACTCATGCTCGTTTGTTTACATTAGATTTAAGGTAAAAAGCGAAAAATTGACCCACGTTTTTAATAACAATCCATTTAATCCCAAGAAAAAGAATTAGAGCCCGGGTCCCCACAACAGGTGGTATCAGAGCAGTAGGTTCTGTAGACTGAGATAGGATAGAATGAGCGGGGTAGATCGAGTCTTCTTCCTTGCTAATGATGTGCTAGCATGTTTATTGCTTTCTTTATTACATGTTATTTGTTATCTGATTGATTATAACATGTGATTAACTTAATCAGAACCGATTCTAGATCAGAGGTAACTGACTAGAGGAAGGCTGAGATAGTTGTATATATCTTGTTACTAATCTGTTGAATTATTAGATATGCCTCCCAGAAGAGCAGCCGTACCTCTACGACCAGCAGCGCCAGAACAAGGGAGTACATCCGGAGATCCTATGGATGTTACTGCGACCCCTATGGAGACGTTGCTGAAGCGATTCCAATCCTTTCGACCGCCAACCTTGAAAGGTACAGAACTGGCCGTGGATTGTGAAAGCTGGCTGGAAGACATTGAGATGTTATTCGACTCCTTGGAGTACAGTGACGAGAAAAGAATAAAGCTTATTGGCCATCAACTCCAGGATGTAGCCAAGAACTGGTGGTTGAATATCAAGAGAGCACTAGAGCAACGTGGTACCGAAATTTCTTGGAAGGTGTTCAAGACGGAATTCTATCAGCGGTTCTTTCCCATCTCCTATCGCAAGGATAAAGGTGCAGAATTTGCCAATCTGAGGCAAGGAGCACTGAACATTGAGGAGTACGTTGCCAAATTCTCTTCTTTGCTTCGTTTTGCACCCCATGTTTCAGGAAATGACGAGGCCATGGCGGACCAATTCATAAATGGCTTGAACCCGGACATCTTTACCTTAGTAAATACGGGGAGACCCGATAATTTCTCGGATGCACTGAATCGAGCCAAGGGTGCAGAAGCAGGATTGTTGAGGCAGCGGAGTGCTCCTTATGTTGCACCAAGTCCAAGACCGCCACTACCTCCATCCCAAGTTCCTCCTCCTCGATTCGAAAGTGGTGGTAGTAGCAGTGGACGCAAAGAACAGCTGAAGGCAAAGGGGAAACAATTTAAAAGACCAGGGAGCAGCTCGTCCAGCTCCAGCGGATCAAAACAGAGTGGTTTTGATCAAAGTTCAAGGTTTATCGGTGGGTATTGCAATAATTGTGGAGGTAAACATCCGACTGAACAGTGCCAGGGAGTTACGGGCCGATGCAACGTGTGTAGGCAACCAGGGCATTTTGCCAAAGTCTGTCCACAGAGAGGTGCACAGCAATTCCAGAGTGGAAGAGCATCCGGTTCAGTACCTCAGATGGAAAGGCAGGCGTCATCGGTTCATTCATTTCAGCCTCCACCAGCACAGACTCCACCCAGAGGCCGAGGTAGTCAGACGGTGAGTCAACCTCCGAGGCAACAGGCCCAAGTGTTTGCATTGACCGAAGAGCAAGCACAAGATGCACCAGATGATGTGATAGCAGGTAACTGCTCTCTTTATGGTTATCCTGCTTATATTTTGATAGATACCGGTGCATCACACACCTTCATTTCGGAACGATTTGCATTATTGCATTCACTGCCTGTTGAGTCTCTAGTGGATGTTGTATCTATTACTTCCCCATTAGGGAGTGGATTGATATCTGTAACTACTGTTAGACACTGCATTTTACAGTTTGAAGGGCATGAGCTTGACCTAGATTGTATAGTATTGGGTTTAGCTGACTTTGATTGTATAGTTGGTATTGATATGCTAACTAAGTACAGAGCCACCGTGGATTGTTTCCATAAGATTGTCAGATTCAGACCCGAGATGACAGACGAGTGGAAATTCTACGGGAAGGGTTCCAGATCTCGGATTCCCTTGATTTCGGCTCTGACTATGAACAGATTATTGCAAAAAGGGGCAGATGGTTTCTTTGTTTATGCCGTAGATATGCAGAAGTCGAGCCCGGCATTGGTGGATATACCAGTAGTGCGAGAATTCGCAGATATCTTTCCAGATGAGATCCCAGGATTACCTCCAGTACGAGAGGTAGATTTTAGTATTGATCTTGCACCAGGTACCGTTCCTATTTCGAGAGCTCCATATAGGATGGCACCCGTCGAATTGAAAGAACTGAAGGCACAATTGGAAGATCTTCTAACCAAGGGATATATCAGACCTAGTGTATCTCCTTGGGGCGCTCCGGTGCTGTTTGTGCGGAAGAAAGACGGATCGATGCGGCTGTGTATCGATTACAGGCAACTGAATAAGGCGACGATAAAGAATAAATATCCTTTGCCTAGGATTGATGATCTGTTTGATCAGTTGCAAGGATCTTCTGTCTATTCGAAGATTGATTTGCGTTCTGGGTATCATCAGCTCAGAGTTCGAGATGTAGACATACCGAAGACAGCATTTCGAACCAGGTATGGGCATTACGAATTTATTGTTATGCCTTTTGGTTTGACAAATGCTCCTGCGGTATTCACGGGCTTGATGAATCAAATCTTTCAGAGGTATTTGGACGATTTTGTAATTGTTTTCATTGATGATATTTTGGTGTATTCGAAGAATAGAAATGAGCATACAGAGCATCTCAGAATTGTTTTGCAGACGTTGAGGAACGAACGATTGTATGCTAAATTGTCAAAGTGTGAGTTTTGGTTGAATCAAGTTGTCTTCTTAGGACATATCATTTCTGGAGATGGTATTTCTGTTGATCCGAGTAAAGTGGAAGCTGTGATCAGTTGGTCGAGACCGACTTCTGTACCAGAAATACGCAGTTTCATGGGCTTAGCCGGATACTACAGAAGATTTATCAAAGATTTCTCCAGTATTGCCAAGCCGATAACTCAATTAACGCAAAAGAATGCACCATTTGTTTGGTCAGAGGAGTGTGAGTCTAGCTTTATTGAATTGAAGAAGAGGCTGACCAGTGCACCTGTCCTGATGATTCCTTCAGGTACGGGTAATTTTGTTGTATATTGTGATGCCTCTCACAGAGGTTTGGGATGTATTCTTATGCAGCGAGGGCATGTGGTTGCATATGCCTCGAGACAATTGAAGACTCACGAGACGCGATACCCCATTCATGATCTTGAATTGGCGGCTATTGTATTTGCACTGAAGATCTGGCGTCATTATCTCTATGGCGAGAAATTTGAGATCTTTTCAGATCACAAGAGCCTAAAGTACCTATTTTCTCAATCAGAACTGAATATGAGGCAGCGTAGATGGTTAGATTTATTGAAAGATTTTGACTGTGAAATCAAATATTATCCAGGAAAGTCAAATGCAGCAGCAGATGCCTTGAGTCGTAAGGTATGTTCATTATCCTTATCGACGATAGGTGTTAACAAGTTAGTTGAAAATTGCTGTACAGCTGGATTAGAATTTGATACAGATAGTAAGCCACTACGACTTTTTATGATCCAAGTTGAGCCCAATTTGATTATGAGGATCAAGGAAGCACAAAGAACTGATCAGAATGTGCAAAGATCAATCCAAATGGTCAGATCAGGGCATGTCTCAGAATATCAGGTACGAGATCATGTATTGTACGTGAATAACCGTCTAGTTGTGCCAGATGTTGCAGATTTGAGACAGCAGATTCTGACAGAGGCACATTGTAGTCGATTCAGCATTCATCCTGGTGGCAGGAAAATGTACAATGACTTAAAGACACAGTTCTGGTGGAAGCCAATGAAGTCAGACATTGCCGAATTTGTGTCTAAGTGTTTGAACTGCCAACAAGTGAAAGCTGAGAGGAAGAAGCCTGGTGGATTACTTCAGAGTCTAGCCATTCCAGAATGGAAATGGGATCACATTTCCATGGATTTTGTGACGAAGTTACCACGATCATCCAAAGGCTGTGATGCGATTTGGGTCATTATTGACAGACTGACCAAATCCGCATGTTTCATCCCATACAGAATGACGTTTAGACAGGATCAGATGGCGGAGATTTATATTCGCGAGGTAGTCAGATTGCATGGAGTGCCGAAGTCTATCGTATCAGATCGTGATCCACGATTCACTTCTCACTTCTGGCACAGTTTACAGCAGGCCTTAGGTACGACATTACACCTGAGTACTGCTTATCATCCTCAGACAGACGGACAGTCAGAGCGGACTATCCAGACATTAGAGGATATGTTAAGAGCCGTAGTGCTAGATTTTGGCATTGGTTGGCAAGATTCTCTACCTCTTTGCGAATTCTCTTATAATAACAGCTATCAGACGAGCATTGAGATGGCACCGTTTGAAGCGTTGTATGGCAAGAAGTGCAGATCTCCACTATATTGGGATGACGTTTCAGAGGTACCAGAACTTGGGCCAGACATGATTCGTGACATGACTGAGAAGGTAAAGATCATTCAGAAACGAATGAAGACAGCACAAGATCGACAAGCAAAGTACGCCAATATCAGACGTAGACCGTTAGTATTTGAGGCGGGAGATAGAGTGTTTTTAAAGATTTCTCCATTCAGAGGCGTTGTTCGATTTGGCAAACGCGGAAAACTCTCTCCTCGATACATTGGTCCTTACGAGATTCTTGAAAAAATTGGCGATCGAGCTTATCGACTTGCTCTTCCTCCTTCTTTATCCGGAATACATGACGTATTTCATGTATCCATGTTACGAAGATATATGCCAGATGTTTCTCATGTCATTCAACCAAACGAAGCTGAACTCGATCAAACCTTGAGCTATGTAGAACAACCAATACAGATTCTTGATCGAAAGGACAAACAGCTCAGAAGGAAGACCATTCCACTTGTGAAAGTTCAGTGGAGTCGACATGGCATTGAGGAAGCGACGTGGGAAACGGAAGCAAACATGAGGCAGAAACACCCCGAGTTATTTATATGATATTAGTATGTATTCAGTTTTAGATTATCAAACTGTTTTAGATACTTTGCATGGTTACTTCAGTTCGAGGACGAACTTCTATCTTAGAGGGGGAGAAATGTAATGCCCGGAACAATGATTGTACATAACCATAAGAAATAAGAAATGATATCATATGTATTTCCTATGACTTTCATTATGATTATGACTTGTTGGGACAGAAGTATTGTATTGGATTATGATTGAGAATATGATAGTGTTGATATCTATTGAGAATTAGATTGACCGGTATCGAGAATATTGGAGTATTTATATTGCGGTGAGACCGGAAGGACCGAACCAGGATCGGATCGTACGATGCGTTCGGATCGTCCGTTCGGGGTTCGGAGCGTCCGAGCCAGGTGGCTGGACACATGGATGGCATGCAATAGTTCGGATCGACCGATCATAGTTCGGATCATCCGAGACAGTTGGCTGAAGACGTGGAAGACATGCAGGATTCGGAACGTCCGAAGTGAGTTCGGAGCGTCCGAAGTATGTCAGTTCGGATCGTCCGAAGTGGATCGGATCTTCCGATCGTTGTCTATAAATAGAGGCGCGAGGTCTCAGTTTAGAGGCATTCCTTCGAGGTTTCAGTAGATTAGAAGTGTTAGACATTCGATTGCAGATTCATCTTCTCGACTGTAACAGCAATTCTACGACGGAAGGTATACTACATGCTTTGTTTTGGGGAATCACGACTCAAATGAGATCACATTTGAGTTTCCCAACCCAAAATCACATACGAGTTTTATTGTTTATATCTTGATATAGATATTATTATTATAGATTTGTTTATAGATCTTGTATGCAAATCTCACTATGCTTTGTTTACAGATCATGTTACATTGCATTAGATGTTTATTAGAAATTGTATTCAATTCTTATTATGCTTTGTTTACAGATCATGTTACATTGCATTAGATGATTATGCTTGTTTACAGATTTTGTAATCATGCATTAAGATAGGACAGTCTGGAGATCAGGCAGACTTCTAGATGTTCGGTTCTATCCCAGCTTAGGGGAAGATCACCGCCCCTTTGTAGACGTGGATACAGATCAGGCCGAAGTCTAGGAATAAGACGTACCGTCACCCCGATTGGGAGGGTAGGTGACAGACCGTCTTATTCACACCGGGATCCCTAGAGTTTTAGTCGAGTCGCATCTAGACATGATTAGGCTCGCATTTCATGATTATATATGAATGACATTCATCTCAGCATGTTTCATGTTTTAGATTGTTTTATTGCATGTATACATGTTTATACTGGGATTTGTTCTCACCGGTTTTTCCGGCTGTTGTTATGTCTGTATGTGTACATAACAACAGGTGGGGCAGGATCTGGGTCGAGACAGAGATGATCGTGTTAGCGTGGAGATCTCGGGCATAGCAGATGGACCAGTAGTTGTCTTTTATTATGTACTGTCTTTTATTACTGGTTAGGGAGAACATACAGAATAATACATGTATTTGATGTTTGTATGTTGTATTTAAATAAAGAACTCATGCTCGTTTGTTTACATTAGATTTAAGGTAAAAAGCGAAAAATTGACCCACGTTTTTAATAACAATCCATTTAATCCCAAGAAAAAGAATTAGAGCCCGGGTCCCCACATATATAGAGCTCGTTTTCCTTCAAATTTCAGAGGAAAAATCGAGAAATGGGAGAAAGGCTTTGTTCTTGATTTTAGAAATTGATTTTCGAGCAAATCGTTTATCAGAATTGAAATCCGACTTCGGTACTGTGTTTCTATCAACGCAGGCTATGCAAAGACGTAAGTTTTATTACGTTTAGATAAGATTTGATTTTATGATATTGTCAGAATTGCATACGATTCAGATATGGTGTTTCTACTACCGTAGACATTGTAGAATCGAAGTCAGATTTAGAAACAGATTGTTTATGGAATTGTTATGAATTTTAGAGTTGATTTGATTGAGATTACTATCAGAATTATGCTGTTATTCATTTTAAAGTGTACAGATACTGAAGTTATAGATTGTACTGAGATTTATTAGGAATTCTGGTAGTGTAATTGTGATGTTAAGACTGACGGGGTTACAAGACTGTAGTGTTATGCCGTCTAAACATCAGTTGGTACAGATTGATCAGATTCAGTATTGGTTTCTGTTATCTCGTGATATTGTTGATGTGATCAGATTTTGTACTGAATTGGGTATTGATCAGAACAGATTGTGTTTTAAGCTACACATTGATACAGTGTATTTATTCTGGTCATTTCAGATTGAAGATGGACAGACTGGACTTCGAGAATTCTTCTTCCTCAGACGGGGAAGATAAAGGTATAATTCATGTGATATATGGGAAGTCACAACTCAAATCAGATTAATTTGGGTTTCCCAACAAAATCACATACTAGACTGTTCTTTATATTTTGACATGTTTATGCTTTGATTTCAGAATTGTATTCAAGCATGTATGATCAGTGTGATATTCAGATATGAATATGATTATACGTTGTTTACATATTGATATTCATTGCATCTAAGATAGGAGAGTCTTTGACAGGCATTGTCAAATAGCTATACGTTTCGGTGTATCTCAGCATAGGAGTAGGTATTACTCTTATTGCCGCCGTTGATACAGCTCAGACCGAAGTCTAGGAATGAGACGTACACTATCCCGATTGGAGGGTAGGTAGTGACGTCTTATTCACAACGGGATCCCTAGAGTTCTAGTCGAGTCGAGTCAAGTCTAGACATGATTTGATTAGGACTGCATGCTTATATGGATGTGGTTCCTAGATCATGGGGCCCATCGTTATTGCTTTCAGGCATGATAGCATGTTTATATGATTTAGATTGTTTTATGCATGTTTATCTGATTTGAATTGCATGCTTATTTGATTTAATTTCATAGATTATGAGATATATTGTTTTTATACATGAGGGCATGTTTTATGAATTAGTTTGTTTATATACATGCGTACCATGTTTTATACTGGGATTTATTCTCACCGGAGTTATCCGGCTGTTGTCTTGTTTTGTATGTGTGCATGACAACAGGTGGGGCTGGATCAGGGTCGAGATGACGATGAGAGAAGACGAGTTAGCGTGGTGATTCCGGACTTGTAGCAGACTTGGTTTATTACTTGAATTAGTAACCGAACCTTAGACTTAGGTTGTACATTATGGTACTTTTCTACTGAACTGTAGTTTTATACAAAGATGTATATTTTGCAGAGTGCCATTACCTTCCGCAGTTACATTTTAAAAAGAAAAAAATTTTAGACCCTGTTTTATCTTAATTGATAATCAAATCCCAATAATGAGTAAGAAGATGATTAGAGTCCGGGTCCCCACATAGGCAACCCCAAAATAAAGTCCATAGAAATGTCAATCCAAGTTCTTTTAAGAATAGCACGCAAAAGTGTTCTCAAAGTTCTATTTACAACTTCGGTTTGTCCATCCGTTTGAGGATGACAAGTAGTAGATTACAACTTTATTGTGCAAAGTTTAGCCCATAAAGTAATCCATAAATAGAATCTCTCCCCTTCTTAGTCCTAGGCAACCCCAAAATAAAGTCCATAGAAATGTCAATCCAAGTTCTTTTAAGAATAGCACGCAAAAGTGTTCCCAAAGTTCTATTTACAACTTCAGTTTGTCCATCCGTTCACTACAAGAAAAAAGGCCAACAACAACACATCAAAGACAACGGTTTTTATTAAAACCGTTGTCTTTTTCCTTTTAACAACGGTTTTTGTTGAAACCGTTGTCGTAGCCTAAAAAAACACGCTAATAGACAACAGTTTCTTAAAAACCGTTGTTAAAGATGTGTCTACGACAACGGTTTATAAACACCGTTGTCTTTTATGGGTCAACGACAACGGTTTGCTAAAACCGTTGTCTATGAGAGTGTTTTTTTGTTGCATAGACAACGGTTTTCAAACCGTTGTCTTTGTGCTGGTTTTTTTATTTAGCAAAGATGTGTCTACGACAACGGTTTATAAAAACCGTTGTCTTTTATGGGTCAACGACAACGGTTTGCTAAAACCGTTGTCTATGGGCGTGTTTTTTTGTTGCAAAGACAACGGTTTTCAAACCGTTGTCTTTGTGCTGGTTTTTTTATTTAGCAAAGATGTGTCTACGACAACGGTGTTTTTTAACACCGGTGTTTGTTAACACCGTTGTCTTTTATGTGTTATGACAACGGTTTTTATACCGGTGTCTATGAACAGATTTTTTAGCAACTATGACAATTAAAACCGTTGTCTATGAAGTATGAAATATTTCGCTAGATTTAGCGACGGTTTTATTAAACCGTCGCCGATCCAGATCGGCGACGGTTTAATCACACCGTCGCTCAACGGAGCGACGGTTATTCTAAACCGTCGCCGATCTAGTAATTGCGACGGTTTTAGCGACGGTTACGTCAAAACCGTCGCCGATCTAGGTATCCTATAAATAATACCCTCGGTCCGTTTCCTCCACACAACTTCCCAACACTTCAAATTTTTTTCTCCACACCATTTAACAACATTTAAAATTATTTCATCTTTGATAATTTTAGTTCCGTTTTAAGTTAAATTTTTTTCCTTTTGAAATTTTTGTAAATTTTTAAATGTTAGTTAAGATCATGAAAATAGTTCATATTGTCCAACTGTTATTTTATTATTAAATTGGTAAAATTAATTTTTTTTTATTTTATGGAAAATATTAGCGACGGATTATAAAAACCGTCGCTAAAATTAGCGACGGTCGTTATAAACAATTTGTCGCTCAGTAGCGACGGTGATATGGATAATCAGTCGCTAAATTTGCGACGGATATTATAATCCGTCGCTAATTAGCAACGGATTATTTTTAAAATCCGTCGCTAACTTTTGTTAATCAACCTAACGGATTTCCAAAATCCGTCGCAAATATTAGTTACGACAACGGTTTTTCCGCGTCGTCTTTAGACATCTACGACGACGGTTTTACACCGTTGTTTTTTAGCGTACTCTTTAACCACAGGGCCTTTAACAACGGTTTTATAAGCCTAAGACAACGGTGTTTCACCGTTGTCTTTAGACGTCTATGACAACGGTTTTTCACCGTTGTCTTTGAAGGTACCCTTTAACCACAGGGCTTTTAACAACAGTTTTTTAGGGCTTTTAACAACGGTGAAAAACCGTTGTTAAAAGACGTCTATGACAACGGTTTTTCACCGTTGTCTTTGAGGGTACCCTTTAACCACAGGGCCTTTAACAACAGTTTTTTAGGGCCTTTAACAACGGTGAAAAACCGTTGTTAAAAGGGTTTTTTCTTGTAGTGGTTTGAGGATGACAAGTAGTAGATTACAACTTTATTGTGCAAAGTTTAGCCCATAAAGTAATCCATAAATAGAATCCCTCCCCTTCTTAGTCCTAGGCAACCCCAAAATAAGTCCATAGAAATGTCAATCCAAGTTCTTTTAAGAATTGCACGCAAACGTGTTCTCAAAATTCTATTTACAACTTCGGTTTGTCCATCCGTTTGAGGATGAAAAGTAGTAGATTACAACTTTATTGTGCAAAGTTTAGCCCATAAAGTAATCCATAAATAGAATCCCTCCCCTTCTTGGTCCTAGGCAACCCCAAAATAAGTCCATAGAAATGTCAATCCAAGTTCTTTTCAGAATTGCACGCAAACGTGTTCTCAAAGTTCTATTTACAACTTCGGTTTGTCCATCCGTTTGAGGATGACAAGAAGTAGATTACAACTTTATTGTGCAAAGTTTAGCGCATAAAGTAATCCATAAATAGAATCCCTCCCCTTTTTAGTCCTAGGCAACCCCAAAATAAAGTCCATAGAAATGTCAATTCAAGTTCTTGTAAGAATAGCACGCAAAAGTGTTCCCAAAGTACTATTTACAACTTCAGTTTGTCCATCCGTTTGAGGATGACAAGTAGTAGATTACAACTTTATTGTGCAAAGTTTAGCCCCTAATGTAATCCATAAATAGAATCCCTCCCCTTCTTAGTCCTAGGCAACTCCAAAATAAAGTCCATAGAAATGTCAATCCAAGTTCTTTTAAGAATAGCACGCAAAAGTGTTCCCAAAGTTCTATGTACAACTTCAGTTTGTCCATCCGTTTGAGGATGACAAGTAGTAGATTACAACTTTATTGTGCAAAGTTTAGACCATAAAGTAATCCATAAATAGAATCCCTTCCCCTTCTTAGTCCTAGGCAACCCCAAAATAAAGTCCATAGAAATGTCAATCCAAGTTCTTTTTAAGAATAGCACGCAAAAGTGTTCCCAAAGTTCTATTGACAACTTCAGTTTGTCTATCCGTTTGAGGATGACAAGTAGTATATTACAACAATATTGAGCAAAGTTTAGCCCATAAAGTAATCCAAAAATAGAATCTCCTCCCTTCTTAGTCCTAGACAACCCCAAAATAAAGTCCATAGAAATGTCAATCCAAGTTCCTTTTAAGAATAGCACGCAAAAGTGTTCCCAAAGTTCTATTTAGAACTTAAGTTTGTCCATCCGTTAGAGGATGACAAGTAGTAGATTACAACTTTATTGTGCAAAGTTTAGCCCATAAAGTAATCCATAAATAGAATCCATCCCCTTCTTAGTCCTAGGCAACCCCAAAATAAAGTCAATAAAAATGTCAATCCAAGTTCTTTTAAGAATAGCACGCAAAAGTGTTCCCAAAGTTCTATTTACAACTTCAGTTTGTCCATTCGTTTGAGGATGACAAGTAGTAGATTACAACTTTATTGTGCAAAGTTTAGCCCATAAAATAATCCATAAATAGAATCTCTCCCCTTCTTAGAACTAGGCAACCCCAAAATAAAGTCCATAGAAATGTCAATCCAAGTTCTTTTAGAATAGCACGCAAACGTGTTCTCAAAGTTCTATTTACAACTTCAGTTTGTCCATCCGTTTGAGGATGACAAGTAGTAGATTACAACTTTATTGTGCAAAGTTTAGCCCAATAAAAAATCCATAAATAGAATCCCTCCCCTTCTTAGTCCTAGGCAACCCCAAAATAAAGTCTATAGAAATGTCAATCCAAGTTCTTTTAAGAATAGCACGCAAAAGTGTTCCCAAAGTTCTATTTACAACTTCAGTTTGTCCATCCATTTGAGGATGACAAGTAGTAGATTACAACTTTATTGTGCAAAGTTTAGCCCATAAAGTAATCCATAAATAGAATCCCTCCCCTTCTTAGTCCTAGGCAACCCCAAAATAAGTCCATAGAAATGTCAATCCAAGTTCTTTTAAGAATTGCACGCAAACGTGTTCTCAAAGTTCTATTTACAACTTCGGTTTGTCCATCCGTTTGAGGATGACAAGTAGTAGATTACAACTTTATTGTGCAAAGTTTAGCCCATAAAGTAATCCATAAATAGAATCCCTCCCCTTCTTGGTCCTAGGCAACCCCAAAATAAGTCCATAGAAATGTAAATCCAAGTTCTTTTAAGAATTGCACGCAAACGTGTTCTCGAAGTTCTATTTACAACTTCGGTTTGTCCATCCGTTTGAGGATTACATGTGGGGACCCGGACGCTAATCATCTTCTTAATCATAGTGGGGACCCGGACGCTAATCATCTTCTTAATCATAGTTGGGATTTTATTTATCTGTTATGATAAACAGGGTCTAAAAATTTTTCTTTTTAAAATATAAACGCGGAAGGTAATGGCATCTAATAATATACATATCTGTATAAAATACATTTCAGTATTAACATACAATACTCTAGTCTAAGGTTCAACTACTAAATTCAAGTAATAAAACCAAGTCTACTGTAAGTCCGGAATCACCACGCTAACTCGTCTTCTCTCATCGTCATCTCGACCCTGATCCAGCCCCACCTGTTGTCATGCACACATACAAAACAAGACAACAGCCGGATAACTCCGGTGAGAATAAATCCCAGTATAAAACATGGTAAACATGCATATACACATAATACTTCATGAAACATGCTGTCATGAATAAATCAGTATATTTCATAATCTATGAAATTAAATCAAATAAGCATGAAACTTAAATCCGATCAACATGCATACACAATCTAAATCATACAAACATGCTATCATGCCTGAAAGCAATAACGATGGGCCCCATGATCTAGGAACCACATCCATATAAGCATGCAGTCCTAATCAAATCATGTCTAGACTTGACTCGACTAGAACTCTAGGGATCCCGGTGTGAATAAGACGTCACTACCTACCCTCCAATCGGGGTAATGTACGTCTCATTCCTAGACTTCGGTCTGATCTGTATCAATGGCGGCAATAAGAGTAATACCTACTCCTATGCTGAGATACACCGAAACGTCTAGCTATTTGACAATGCCTGTCAAAGACTCTCCTATCTTATATGCAATGAATATCAATATGTAAAAAAATATAATCATATTCATATCTGAATATCACACTGATCATACGTGCTTGAATACAATTCTGAAATCAAAGCATAAACAGGTAACAATATAAACAATAATCTAGTATGTGATTTTACTGGGAAACTCAAAATGATATCTCATTTGAGTTGTTTCTTCCCGAATATCACATTAATTATACCTTTGTCGTCCCTGTCTGACGAAGACGATGACCTGTATTCAACTCTGTCCATATCCAATCTGAAATGACAATATCGAATACATTGTGTCAATGAAAAACTCAATACACAACCTGTTCTGATCAATACTCAGTTCAGTACATAATCTGGCCAATATCTGAACAAGGCACAATCTAATTCACTACTGAATCTGATCAATACACAATCTGATCAATCTAAATAAACTGATGTTTCGACGGCATAACAATACAGTCTTGATATCCCGTCAATCTTCACATCACAAATATAATATCAGAATCTATAATCAATACCAGTACAATTCATAATCTGAATATCTGTACACATAAGATTAGTCATAACACAATTCTGATATCAATCTCAATCAATTCAGCTCTGAAAGTCATAACAATTGCATAACCAGTCTATTCTTTAATCTGACTTCACTTATACACTGTCTAGTGTAGCAGAAACATCATATCTGATTCATATTCAATTCTGACAATATCGTAAATTCAAATCATGTCTAAACGTAACAAAACTTACGTCCAGTTGTAGCCTGTGTTGATAGGAACACAGTACTGAAGTCGGATAGAGAATCAGACAGACGGATTGTTCGCAAGTTGCCAAATCTTTCCTCGGTTTCCTTTTTCTTTTTCTTTCTCTTCCTTGTTTCTGAAGGAAGAAATCGGTTGAGTATATATATATATATATCATACCTTACACATGCATAAAGCAACGTGTCACCCTTTCCACATGCCGGCTGGCGCTCGGGCGGTAATAAAATGCCGCCCGGGCGCGAGCTCGGCGCTCGGGCGGTAAACATCTGCCGCCCGGGCGCGAGGAGTTCTGTCTCCGAGTTCCCCATTGGCGCTCGGGCGGTCAAAAACTATCGCCCGGGCGCCACACTTTCTGCCCGAACCAAAATATGCGATGCATTGGCGCTCGGGCGGTGCTTTTCTACCGCTCGAGCGCCGAGGGTTCTGCCCACTTCCTTGGTTAATCATGCAACGACGCTCGATCTCGGCATAACGGTTCATTTGAGTTCTTATAACCTTAATCATGCCAATTAATCACGTCTGATTATAATCATTAATTCTCGGGCATTACATTTCTCCCCCTCTTAGATCTGAGTTCGTCCTCGAACTCGCAAAATCAATTCCAATCTAGCAGAAGAAATGTGTAACAGAGTTTAATATCTAAACTCGTCGCCCTAACATCCTTCTGAGGTATCTTTCTTTAATCAGTCTCTGATTCTAATCTGAAATCAGACTTCACCAAGTACCTCGCTCGGATAACACTTGCTATACAACATCCGTGTGTAACATCCGTATAAACTACTCTGCAATCCATAACCAATCAATACCATCTGTAGTTATTATCCTATCTGTTTAATCCAATCAAAGACGTATTCTATCTTTGATTTCCAATACCAATTGTCATCATCTGACATTGGTTTCCTAAATCTATCTATTCTGAACTATCTTGATAACTATTGTCATACAGTACCTCAAGCAGTGACAATAGATCATAACAACTAGTACTAACATCCAGTACTAAACTCTACCAATATCTGTCAGAATCCGAATAATACACTCTGACTACCTGTCAATCTGTGACTAATCTATGAGAAAGAGTTCATGATATACTCTGTCACAAGTACAAAATCAACCAGAAAATCACATTATGATCTACTCTATCTCAACATTCTGTTGACTCTGATAATTCTTCTGACACCAATCTGTGTCATCTGGTTCTGTTTGTACGTTATCTGGTACAAACTAATTGATATAGATTGAACAATCTGTCAATCATAATCATATTATCTTACCATCTGAAGAAAAATGGCAGTAATGTCATTACTAATACCATAGAAATGCACTCCCATTCCTATTCAGAAATATACAAATTTTGTAATAATCTCCTGATTCCTATCTTTCTGCCTATTCTGTTAGTAATTCAGACATATCAGTACAATTTCTGCCAACATTTCCGTACTAATTATGTTATAACTGATTTAATCTGTCTATAGAAACCCTGTCTGCTATCCGAACGAAAACTGAATCAATCACTGTGCATGTCTGACACTACTTGTGATAGCTGATTCAAACTATTCGGTACCAACCAATCAGTTAATAACATAAATTAAGGGAGAAATACCTACCTGGTATTCGGCTCTGGTTCTCAATGTCAATTTTGTTATACAATTCTGAAACATTCTGACATATTCTGATTTCATTTCTGAACTGCTGTAACTCTCAACTGTTTACAATATTCGGTATCAAACATACATGTAAACCACAGTAATATCAATCAGATTCGAGATAAAACAACCTATGCAGATCTAGTGAGTTTAAGAAAACTCATAAAATAACGTTTGCTGGCAATATTGATAATTCTGACTGACTGATAAATCTTCACACTGCCCAGATCAACTGCTATATCTCATCTGCAAATAGGGTATGCTCTAAAACAATATCAAATATCTCAAATACTGATTTAGAACAATAACAATACGCCAGCAGATATAACATAATAAGAGAATAAGAAAATCTGCAAAACTCAGCAATTCTGACTTTCTGACATTTCTGTTAATCCTGATATATCTGACTTTTCTGAAATTTCTGATCATTCTGACATCGATATCATGCTGTCACTGATCCTAATCTCAACTGTAACAAAATCAATCTGTATACAACTTCAGATAACACATATTCTTAATACAATCTGTTTCAAGCAAGATTCTTATCTGAACAATTTCTGTATACAATCATCACAGTTCTCAGAATATTCAATACAATCTTCAGATATTCTATTCAATTAATCAGATACTGCAACTATATCAGAATCTCATCGATATAACAAGTATAGAATCATCAGAACATCTCTGAATATACTGACACATATCAAAGAGTATCACTAAATCAGATGTACTCCTGGTCGATACTCTTCTACTAATCTTTCAATTCATTCTGTATCATTCTGTACATTCAATGTTATTCTGTGCTTAATTCTAAAACAACACTCAATATCTGATCTGAATTCAATTCTGAAATCTATCTGTCTGATATAAAGCATATCTAAAATCTTATCTAGGCAAACATCTGCCAACTCGTATATCACTGGCAAATCTGCCAATGTTAGGCTCGATTTCAGTAGATCTACTGAATACATAAGGATACCATCTGTTCCTTTCTGTATTAATCGAGTCATAGACAACACAGATACTAAAGGAATTCTGAATCTAGAATCTTCATCATGGTATCTCCACTACTCAGTCATTTCTAGTCTAACTCTTACCATTTCTGGAAAAAAAAAAAAATTCTACAATATGTCTGTACTTGTTCAGCATATACATATCAATAATGCGTTCAAATCAGAAAACACAAGTACATCATAATCTATCGCTATTTCATTCTCATCTTACTGTAGTATACAACATGTCACAGAGATCTCTGATACAAACATATTCCTCAACAACCAAGAAATCAATACTACAGTATAATCAGATCCAACATATAATGCATATCTCCATGCAACTCAATCACAGATACTCATAAAGAATGCATTAGTATATATCAATACATATGCACTATAATCGTAAAGAATAGTACCTGTTACTATGTTACCCAGTGTGACCTGGATCTGTCCCTCGATCACCATATCCTGATGGTCCAGCCCCCTGAAATCTTTGAGGACCTCTCTGGGGACAAACTCTAGCAAAGTGTCCTCGCTGTCTGCAGATATGGCAACTACCAGACACTCCCTGGCATTGCTCTGTGAGGTGTCTCCCACCGCAAGTCCTGCAATACACTCCAGTATCGCTGGGACTAGGACTGCTGGAGCTAGAGGAACCACTTCCCAATTTCTTGAATGACTTCTTTCGAGCTTTCAGCAAATATTTCTTTCCACTCGTACTGCCTCGATCAAATCGAAGAGGGGATTGCTGGGTTTGGGGTTGTTTCATACACAACCTCCCTAGCTGTCTAATCAGACTCGCCTCAACTCTCTTTGCTCTACTCAAGATGTCAGCAAAATGGTAAGGTCGCTGCAGATTCATAAATGCAACTACCTCTGAATTCAACCCTCTGATGAACTGATTCGCCACAGCTTCATCATCCCCAGTTATCTGAGAAGCAAAATGCAATAAAGTAGAGAATTTAGCCGCATACTCGTCAATATTCAATTGGCCTTGTCTCAAATTCTCAAATTCTGCTCTTTTGTCCTCTCGGTAGTAAACTGAGAAAAATCTTTGATAGAATTCGGCTTTGAAGATTTCCCACGTGATCACAATACCACGTTGTGCTAACACTCCTTTAATTGTAATCCACCAACTTCTGGCAGCCTCTTGTAACTGGTGGAATACCAATTTAACTTTCTGGTCATCTGTACAGTCGATTAGATCAAACAAGATTTCTATGTCATCTAACCAGTTCTGACAATCTTCAGATGCCTCGATACCAATCAAAATCGGCGGCTGAAATAACTGAAATTCTCTCAACTTGATTTCCATCGGAGTTTCTGACACATCTATCTGAGGTTCTGATATATCTGTCTGATCATACGAAGTACTGCCTCTTTCCAGAATTCTTCGGGGAGCTATATCTGTTTACCAAAACCATTAGTAACCCAGTACAACCAATCTGTTCTAATCTTTCTCTGATCATCTTATTGCTGATCAGGAATCAGATCTGATTCATATATAACAATACATAATACCAATCTAAATCAAGTAATCAGGTAAGCATGTATCTCCAAGCAGTAACACATAACCTCATGCTAGCACCCACAATGTAAATCAACATTATAATCAATCTCATGCTAGCACACACATGCAAGGAAAGAAAATTTAATCTACCCCGCTCATTCTCTGCTATCTCACTCTAGAGGATCTATCAGTTCTGACTATCTTCCTCTAAAGGATCTATCGCTAAAGGAACTATCGGCTCTGATACCACCTGTTGTGGGGACCCGGACGCTAATCATCTTCTTAATCATAGTTGGGATTTTATTTATCTGTTATGATAAACAGGGTCTAAAAATTTTTCTTTTTAAAATATAAACGCGGAAGGTAATGGCATCTAATAATATACATATCTGTATAAAATACATTTCAGTATTAACATACAATACTCTAGTCTAAGGTTCAACTACTAAATTCAAGTAATAAAACCAAGTCTACTGTAAGTCCGGAATCACCACGCTAACTCGTCTTCTCTCATCGTCATCTCGACCCTGATCCAGCCCCACCTGTTGTCATGCACACATACAAAACAAGACAACAGCCGGATAACTCCGGTGAGAATAAATCCCAGTATAAAACATGGTAAACATGCATATACACATAATACTTCATGAAACATGCTGTCATGAATAAATCAGTATATTTCATAATCTATGAAATTAAATCAAATAAGCATGCAACTTAAATCCGATCAACATGCATACACAATCTAAATCATACAAACATGCTATCATGCCTGAAAGCAATAACGATGGGCCCCATGATCTAGGAACCACATCCATATAAGCATGCAGTCCTAATCAAATCATGTCTAGACTTGACTCGACTAGAACTCTAGGGATCCCGGTGTGAATAAGACGTCACTACCTACCCTCCAATCGGGGTAATGTACGTCTCATTCCTAGACTTCGGTCTGATCTGTATCAACGGCGGCAATAAGAGTAATACCTACTCCTATGCTGAGATACACCGAAACGTCTAGCTATTTGACAATGCCTGTCAAAGACTCTCCTATCTTAGATGCAATGAATATCAATATGTAAAAAAATATAATCATATTCATATCTGAATATCACACTGATCATACGTGCTTGAATACAATTCTGAAATCAAAGCATAAACAGGTAACAATATAAACAATAATCTAGTATGTGATTTTATTGGGAAACTCAAAATGATATCTCATTTGAGTTGTTTCTTCCCGAATATCACATGAATTATACCTTTGTCGTCCCTGTCTGACGAAGACGATGACCTGTATTCAACTCTGTCCATATCCAATCTGAAATGACAATATCGAATACATTGTGTCAATGAATAACTCAATACACAACCTATTCTGATCAATACTCAGTTCAGTACATAATCTGGCCAATATCTGAACAAGGCACAATCTAATTCACTACTGAATCTGATCAATACACAATCTGATCAATCTAAATAAACTGATGTTTCGACGGTATAACAATACAGTCTTGATATCCCGTCAATCTTCACATCACAAATATAATATCAGAATCTATAATCAATACCAGTACAATTCATAATCTGAATATCTGTACACATAAGATTAGTCATAACACAATTCTGATATCAATCTCAATCAATTCAGCTCTGAAAGTCATAACAATTGCATAACCAGTCTATTTTTTAATCTGACTTCACTTATACACTGTCTAGTGTAGCAGAAACATCATATCTGATTCATATTCAATTCTGACAATATCGTAAATTCAAATCATGTCTAAACGTAACAAAACTTACGTCCAGTTGTAGCCTGTGTTGATAGGAACACAGTACTGAAGTCGGATAGAGAATCAGACGGACGGATTGTTCGCAAGTTGCCAAATCTTTCCTCGGTTTCCTTTTTCTTTTTCTTTCTCTTCCTTGTTTCTGAAGGAAGAAATTGGTTGAGTATATATATATATATCATACCTTACACATGCATAAAGCAACGTGTCACCCTTTCCACATGCCGGCTGGCGCTCGGGCGGTAATAAAATGCCGCCCGGGCGCGAGCTCGGCGCTCGGGCGGTAAACATCTGCCGCCCGGGCGCGAGGAGTTCTGTCTCCGAGTTCCCCATTGGCGCTCGGGCGGTCAAAAACTACCGCCCGGGCGCCACACTTTCTGCCCGAACCAAAATATGCGATGCATTGGCGCTCGGGCGGTGCTTTTCTACCGCTCGAGCGCCGAGGGTTCTGCCCACTTCCTTGGTTAATCATGCAACGACGCTCGATCTCGGCATAACGGTTCATTTGAGTTCTTATAACCTTAATCATGCCAATTAATCACGTCTGATTATAATCATTAATTCTCGGGCATTACATTACAAGTAGTAGATTAGAACTTTATTGTGCATAGTTTAGCCCATAAAGTAATCCATAAATAGAATCCCTCCTTTCTTAGTCCTAGGCAACCCCAAAATAAAGTCCATAGAAATGTCAATTCAAGTTCTTTTAAGAATAGCACGCAAAAGTGTTCCCAAAGTACTATTTACAACTTCAGTTTGTCCATCCGTTTGAGGATGACAAGTAGTAGATTACAACTTTATTGTGCAAAGTTTAGCCCCTTATGTAATCCATAAATAGAATCCCTCCCCTTCTTAGTCCTAGGCAACTCCAAAATAAAGTCCATAGAAATGTCAATCTTAGTTCTTTTAAGAATAGCACGCAAAAGTGTTCCCAAAGTTCTATGTACAACTTCAGTTTGTCCATCCGTTTGAGGATGACAAGTAGTAGATTACAACTTTATTGTGCAAAGTTTAGCCCATAAAGTAATCCATAAATAGAATCCCTCCCCTTCTTAGAACTAGGCAACCCTAAAATAAAGTCCATAGAAATGTCAATCCAAGTTCTTTTAAGAATAGCACGCAAAAGTGTTCTCAAAGTTCTATTTACAACTTCAGTTTGTCCATCCGTTTGAGGATGACAAGTAGTAGATTACAACTTTATTGTGCAAAGTTTAGCCCATAAAAAAATCCATAAATATAATCCCTCCCCTTCTTAGTCCTAGGCAACCCCAAAATAAAGTCTATAGAAATGTCAATCCAAGTTCCTTTTAAGAATAGCACGCAAACGTGTTCTCAAAGTTCTATTTACAACTTCGGTTTGTCCATCCGTTTGAGGATGACAAGTAGTAGATTACAACTTTATTGTGCAAAGTTTAGCCCATAAAGTAATCCATAAATAGAATCCCTCCCCTTCTTAGTCCTAGGCAACCCCAAAATAAAGTCTACAGAAATGTCAATCCAAGTTCTTTTAAGAATAACACGCAAAAGTGTTCCCAAAGTTCTATTTACAACTTCAGTTTGTCCATTCGTTTGAGGATGACAAGTAGTAGATTACAACTTTATTGTACAAAGTTTAGCCCATAAAATAATCCATAAATAGAATCCCTCCCCCTCTTAGAACTAGGCAACCCCAAAATAAAGTCCATAGAAATGTCAATTCAAGTTCTTTTAAGAATAGCACGCAAACGTGTTCTCAAAATTCTATTTACAACTTCGGTTTGTCCATCCGTTTGAGGATTACAAGTAGTATATTACAACTTTATTGTGCAAAGTTTAGCCCATAAAGTAATCCATAAATAGAATCCCTCCCCTTCTTAGAACTAGGCAACCCCAAAATAAAGTCCATAGAAATGTCAATCGAAGTTGTTTTAAGAATAGCACGCAAACGTGTTCTCAAAGTTCTATTTACAACTTCAGTTTGTCCATTCGTTTGAAAATGACAAGTAGTAGATTACAACTTTATTGTGCAAAGTTTAGCCCATAAAATAATCCATAAATAGAATCCCTCCACTTCTTAGTCCTAGGCAACCCCAAAATAAGTCCATAGAAATGTCAATCCAAGTTCTTTTAAGAATTGCACGCAAACATGTTCTCAAAGTTCTATTTACAACTTCGGTTTGTCCATCCGTTTGAGGATGACAAGTAGTAGATTACAACTTTATTGTGCAAAGTTTAGCCCATAAAGTAATCCATAAATAGAATCCCTCCCCTTCTTAGTCCTAGGCAACCCCAAAATAAAGTCCATAGAAATGTCAATCCAAGTTCTTTTAAGAATAGCACGCAAAAGTGTTCCCAAAGTTCTATTTACAACTTCAGTTTGTCCATTCGTTTGAAAATGACAAGTAGTAGATTACAACTTTATTGTGCAAAGTTTAGCCCATAAAATAATCCATAAATAGAATCCCTCCCCTTCTTAGTCCTAGGCAACCCCAAAATAAGTCCATAGAAATGTCAATCCAAGTTCTTTTAAGAATTGCACGCAAACGTGTTCTCAAAGTTCTATTTACAACTTCGGTTTGTCCATCCGTTTGAGGATGACAAGTAGTAGATTACAACTTTATTGTGCAAAGTTTAGCCCATAAAGTAATCCATAAATAGAATCCCTCCCCTTCTTAGTCCTAGACAACCCCAAAATAAAGTCCATAGAAATGTCAATCCAAGTTCTTTTAAGAATAGCACGCAAACGTGTTCTCAAAGTTCTATTTACAACTTCAGTTTGTCCATCCGTTTGAGGATGACAAGTAGTAGATTACAACTTTATTGTGCAAAGTTTAGCCCATAAAAAAATCCATAAATAGAATCCCTCCCCTTCTTAGTCCTAGGCAACCCTAAAATAAAGTCTATAAAAATGTCAATCCAAGTTCTTTTAAGAATAGCACGCAAAAGTGTTCCCAAAGTTCTATTTACAACTTCAGTTTGTCCATCCGTTTGAGGATGACAAGTAGTAGATTACAACTTTATTGTGCAAAGTTTAGCCCATAAAGTAATCCATAAATAGAATCCCTCCCCTTCTTAGTCCTAGGCAACCCCAAAATAAGTCCATAGAAATGTCAATCCAAGTTCTTTTAAGAATTGCACGCAAACGTGTTCTCAAAGTTCTATTTACAACTTCGGTTTGTCCATCCGTTTGAGGATGACAAGTAGTAGATTACAACTTTATTGTGCAAAGTTTAGCCCATAAAGTAATCCATAAATAGAATCCCTCCCCTTCTTGGTCCTAGGCAACCCCAAAATAAGTCCATAGAAATGTCAATCCAAGTTCTTTTAAGAATTGCACGCAAACGTGTTCTCGAAGTTCTATTTACAACTTCGGTTTGTCCATCCGTTTGAGGATTACAAGTAGTAGATTAGAACTTTATTGTGCAAAGTTTAGCCCATAAAGTAATCCATAAATAGAATCCCTCCTTTCTTAGTCCTAGGCAACCCCAAAATAAAGTCCATAGAAATGTCAATTCAAGTTCTTTTAAGAATAGCACGCAAAAGTGTTCCCAAAGTACTATTTACAACTTCAGTTTGTCCATCCGTTTGAGGATGACAAGTAGTAGATTACAACTTTATTGTGCAAAGTTTAGCCCCTTATGTAATCCATAAATAGAATCCCTCCCCTTCTTAGTCCTAGGCAACTCCAAAATAAAGTCCATAGAAATGTCAATCTTAGTTCTTTTAAGAATAGCACGCAAAAGTGTTCCCAAAGTTCTATGTACAACTTCAGTTTGTCCATCCGTTTGAGGATGACAAGTAGTAGATTACAACTTTATTGTGCAAAGTTTAGCCCATAAAGTAATCCATAAATAGAATCCCTCCCCTTCTTAGAACTAGGCAACCCCAAAATAAAGTCCATAGAAATGTCAATCCAAGTTCTTTTAAGAATAGCACGCAAAAGTGTTCTCAAAGTTCTATTTACAACTTCAGTTTGTCCATCCGTTTGAGGATGACAAGTAGTAGATTACAACTTTATTGTGCAAAGTTTAGCCCATAAAAAAATCCATAAATAGAATCCCTCCCCTTCTTAGTCCTAGGCAACCCCAAAATAAAGTCTATAGAAATGTCAATCCAAGTTCCTTTTAAGAATAGCACGCAAACGTGTTCTCAAAGTTCTATTTACAACTTCGGTTTGTCCATCCGTTTGAGGATGACAAGTAGTAGATTACAACTTTATTGTGCAAAGTTTAGCCCATAAAGTAATCCATAAATAGAATCCCTCCCCTTCTTAGTCCTAGGCAACCCCAAAATAAAGTCTACAGAAATGTCAATCCAAGTTCTTTTAAGAATAGCACGCAAAAGTGTTCCCAAAGTTCTATTTACAACTTCAGTTTGTCCATTCGTTTGAGGATGACAAGTAGTAGATTACAACTTTATTGTACAAAGTTTAGCCCATAAAATAATCCATAAATAGAATCCCTCCCCCTCTTAGAACTAGGCAACCCCAAAATAAAGTCCATAGAAATTTCAATCCAAGTTCTTTTAAGAATAGCACGCAAACGTGTTCTCAAAGTTCTATTTACAACTTCGGTTTGTCCATCCGTTTGAGGATGACAAGTAGTATATTACAACTTTATTGTGCAAAGTTTAGCCCATAAAGTAATCCATAAATAGAATCCCTCCCTTCTTAGAACTAGGCAACCCCAAAATAAAGTCCATAGAAATGTCAATCGAAGTTGTTTTAAGAATAGCACGCAAACGTGTTCTCAAAGTTCTATTTACAACTTCAGTTTGTCCATCCGTTTGAGGATGACAAGTAGTAGATTACAACTTTATTGTGCAAAGTTTAGCTCATAAAAAAATCCATAAATAGAATCCCTCCCCTTCTTAGTCCTAGGCAACCCTCAAAATAAAGTCCATAGAAATGTCAATCCAAGTTCTTTTAAGAATAGCACGCAAAAGTGTTCCCAAAGTTCTATTAACAACTTCAGTTTGTCCATCCGTTTGAGGATGACAAGTAGTAGATTACAACTTTATTGTGCAAAGTTTAGCCCATAAAGTAATCCATAAATAGAATCCCTCCCCTTCTTAGTCCTAGGAAACCCCAAAATAAAGTCCATAGAAATGTCAATCCAAGTTCTTTTAAGAATAGCACGCAAAAGTGTTCCCAAAGTTCTATTTACAACTTCAGTTTGTCCATTCGTTTGAAAATGACAAGTAGTAGATTACAACTTTATTGTGCAAAGTTTAGCCCATAAAATAATCCATAAATAGAATCCCTCCCCTTCTTAGTCCTAGGCAACCCCAAAATAAGTCCATAGAAATGTCAATCCAAGTTCTTTTAAGAATTGCACGCAAACGTGTTCTCAAAGTTCTATTTACAACTTCGGTTTGTCCATCCGTTTGAGGATGACAAGTAGTAGATTACAACTATATTGTGCAAAGTTTAGCCCATAAAGTAATCCATAAATAGAATCCCTCCCCTTCTTAGTCCTAGGCAACCCCAAAATAAAGTCCATAGAAATGTCAATCCAAGTTCTTTTAAGAATAGCACGCAAACGTGTTCTCAAAGTTCTATTTACAACTTCAGTTTGTCCATCCGTTTGAGGATGACAAGTAGTAGATTACAACTTTATTGTGCAAAGTTTAGCCCATAAAAAAATCCATAAATAGAATCCCTCCCCTTCTTAGTACTAGGCAACCCCAAAATAAAGTCCATAGAAATGTCAATCCAAGTTCTTTTAAGAATAGCACGCAAAAGTGTTCCCAAAGTTCTATTAACAACTTCAGTTTGTCCATCCGTTTGAGGATGACAAGTAGTAGATTACAACTTTATTGTGCAAATTTTAGCTCATAAAAAAATCTATAAATAGAATCCCTCCCCTTCTTAGTCCTAGGCAACCCCAAAATAAAGTCCATAGAAATGTCAATCCAAGTTCTTTTAAGAATAGCACGCAAAAGTGTTCCCAAAGTTCTATTAACAACTTCAGTTTGTCCATCCGTTTGAGGATGACAAGTAGTAGATTACAACTTTATTGTGCAAAGTTTAGCCCATAAAGTAATCCATAAATAGAATCCCTCCCCTTCTTAGTCCTAGGAAACCCCAAAATAAAGTCCATAGAAATGTCAATCCAAGTTCTTTTAAGAATAGCACGCAAAAGTGTTCCCAAAGTTCTATTTACAACTTCAGTTTGTCCATTCGTTTGAAAATGACAAGTAGTAGATTACAACTTTATTGTGCAAAGTTTAGCCCATAAAATAATCCATAAATAGAATCCCTCCCCTTCTTAGTCCTAGGCAACCCCAAAATAAGTCCATAGAAATGTCAATCCAAGTTCTTTTAAGAATTGCACGCAAACGTGTTCTCAAAGTTCTATTTACAACTTCGGTTTGTCCATCCGTTTGAGGATGACAAGTAGTAGATTACAACTTTATTGTGCAAAGTTTAGCCCATAAAGTAATCCATTAATAGAATCCCTCCCCTTCTTAGTCCTAGGCAACCCCAAAATAAAGTCCATAGAAATGTCAATCCAAGTTCTTTTAAGAATAGCACGCAAACGTGTTCTCAAAGTTCTATTTACAACTTCAGTTTGTCCATCCGTTTGAGGATGACAAGTTGTAGATTACAACTTTATTGTGCAAAGTTTAGCCCATAAAAAAATCCATAAATAGAATCCCTCCCCTTCTTAGTCCTAGGCAACCCCAAAATAAAGTCTATAGAAATGTCAATCCAAGTTCTTTTAAGAATAGCACGCAAAAGTGTTCCCAAAGTTCTATTTACAACTTCAGTTTGTCCATCCGTTTGAGGATGACAAGTAGTAGATTACAACTTTATTGTGCAAAGTTTAGCCCATAAAGTAATCCATAAATAGAATCCCTCCCCTTCTTAATCCTAGGCAACCCCAAAATAAGTCCATAGAAATGTCAATCCAAGTTCTTTTAAGAATTGCACGCAAACGTGTTCTCAAAGTTCTATTTACAACTTCGGTTTGTCCATCCGTTTGAGGATGACAAGTAGTAGATAACAACTTTATTGTGCAAAGTTTAGCCCATAAAGTAATCCATAAATAGAATCCCTCCCCTTCTTGGTCCTAGGCAACCCCAAAATAAGTCCATAGAAATGTCAATCCAAGTTCTTTTAAGAATTGCACGCAAACGTGTTCTCAAAGTTCTTTTACAACTTCAGTTTGTCCATCCGTTTGAGGATGACAAATAGTAGATTACAACTTTATTGTGCAAAGTTTAGCCCATAAAGTAATCCATAAATAGAATCCCTCCCCTTCTTAGTCCTAGGCAACCCCAAAATAAAGTCCATAGAAATGTCAATCCAAGTTCTTTTAAGAATTGCACGTAAACGTGTTCTCAAAGTTCTATTTACAACTTCTGTTTGTCCATCCGTTTGAGGATGACAAGTAGTAGATTACAACTTTATTGTGCACAGTTTAGCCCATAAAGTAATCCATAAATAGAATCCCTCCCCTTCTTAGTCCTAGGCAACCCCAAAATAAGTCCATAGAAATGTCAATCCAAGTTCTTTTAAGAATAGCACGCAAACGTGTTCTCAAAGTTCTATTTACAACTTCGGTTTGTCCATCCGTTTGAGGATGACAAGTAGTAGATTACAACTTTATTGTGCAAAGTTTAGCCCATAAAGTAATCCATAAATAGAATCCCTCCCCTTCTTAGTCTTAGGCAACCCCAAAATAAAGTCCATAGAAATGTCAATCCAAGTTCTTTTAAGAATAGCACGCAAACGTGTTCTCAAAGTTCTATTTACAACTTCGGTTTGTCCATCCGTTTGAGGATGACAAGTAGTATATTACAACTTTATTGTGCAAAGTTTAGCCCATAAAGTAATCCATAAATAGAATCCCTCCCCTTCTTAGATCCTAGGCAACCCCAAAATAAAGTCCATAGAAATGTCAATCCAAGTTCTTTTAAGAATAGCACGCAAACGTGTTCTCAAAGTTCTATTTACAACTTCGGTTTGTCCATCCGTTTGAGGATGACAAGTAGTAGATTACAACTTTATTGTGCAAAGTTTAGCCCATAAAGTAATCCATAAATAGAATCCCTCCCCTTCTTAGAACTAGGCAACCCCAAAATAAAGTCCATAGAAATGTCAATCCAAGTTCTTTTAAGAATAGCACGCAAACGTGTTCTCAAAGTTCTATTTACAACTTCAGTTTGTCCATCCGTTTGAGGATGACAAGTAGTAGATTACAACTTTATTGTGCAAAGTTTAGCCCATAAAATAATCCATAAATAGAATCCCTCCCCTTCTTAGTCCTAGGCAACCCCAAAATAAAGTCCATAGAAATGTCAATCCAAGTTCTTTTAAGAATAGCACGCAAAAGTGTTCCCAAAGTTCTATTAACAACTTCAGTTTGTCCATCCGTTTGAGGATGACAAGTAGTAGATTACAACTTTATTGTGCAAAGTTTAGCCCATAAAGTAATCCATAAATAGAATCCCTCCCCTTCTTAGTCCTAGGAAACCCCAAAATAAAGTCCATAGAAATGTCAATCCAAGTTCTTTTAAGAATAGCACGCAAAAGTGTTCCCAAAGTTCTATTTACAACTTCAGTTTGTCCATCCGTTTGAGAATGACAAGTAGTAGATTACAACTTTATTGTGCAAAGTTTAGCCCATAAAATAATCCATAAATAGAATCCCTCCCCTTCTTAGTCCTAGGCAACCCCAAAATAAGTCCATAGAAATGTCAATCCAAGTTCTTTTAAGAATAGCACGCAAACGTGTTCTCAAAGTTCTATTTACAACTTCGGTTTGTCCATCCGTTTGAGGATGACAAGTAGTAGATTACAACTTTATTGTGCAAAGTTTAGCCCATAAAGTAATCCATAAATAGAATCCCTCCCCTTCTTAGTCCTAGGCAACCCCAAAATAAAGTCCATAGAAATGTCAATCCAAGTTCTTTTAAGAATAGCACGCAAACGTGTTCTCAAAGTTCTATTTACAACTTCAGTTTGTCCATCCGTTTGAGGATGACAAGTAGTAGATTACAACTTTATTGTGCAAAGTTTAGCCCATAAAAAAATCCATAAATAGAATCCCTCCCCTTCTTAGTACTAGGCAACCCCAAAATAAAGTCCATAGAAATGTCAATCCAAGTTCTTTTAAGAATAGCACGCAAAAGTGTTCCCAAAGTTCTATTACAACTTCAGTTTGTCCATCCGTTTGAGGATGACAAGTAGTAGATTACAACTTTATTGTGCAAAGTTTAGCTCATAAAAAAATCCATAAATAGAATCCCTCCCCTTCTTAGTCCTAGGCAACCCCAAAATAAAGTCCATAGAAATGTCAATCCAAGTTCTTTTAAGAATAGCACGCAAAAGTGTTCCCAAAGTTCTATTAACAACTTCAGTTTGTCCATCCGTTTGAGGATGACAAGTAGTAGATTACAACTTTATTGTGCAAAGTTTAGCCCATAAAGTAATCCATAAATAGAATCCCTCCCCTTCTTAGTCCTAGGAAACCCCAAAATAAAGTCCATAGAAATGTCAATCCAAGTTCTTTTAAGAATAGCACGCAAAAGTGTTCCCAAAGTTCTATTTACAACTTCAGTTTGTCCATCGTTTGAAAATGACAAGTAGTAGATTACAACTTTATTGTGCAAAGTTTAGCCCATAAAATAATCCATAAATAGAATCCCTCCCCTTCTTAGTCCTAGGCAACCCCAAAATAAGTCCATAGAAATGTCAATCCAAGTTCTTTTAAGAATTGCACGCAAACGTGTTCTCAAAGTTCTATTTACAACTTCGGTTTGTCCATCCGTTTGAGGATGACAAGTAGTAGATTACAACTTTATTGTGCAAAGTTTAGCCCATAAAGTAATCCATAAATAGAATCCCTCCCCTTCTTAGTCCTAGGCAACCCCAAAATAAAGTCCATAGAAATGTCAATCCAAGTTCTTTTAAGAATAGCACGCAAACGTGTTCTCAAAGTTCTATTTACAACTTCAGTTTGTCCATCCGTTTGAGGATGACAAGTAGTAGATTACAACTTTATTGTGCAAAGTTTAGCCCATAAAAAAATCCATAAATAGAATCCCTCCCCTTCTTAGTCCTAGGCAACCCCAAAATAAAGTCTATAGAAATGTCAATCCAAGTTCTTTTAAGAATAGCACGCAAAAGTGTTCCCAAAGTTCTATTTACAACTTCAGTTTGTCCATCCGTTTGAGGATGACAAGTAGTAGATTACAACTTTATTGTGCAAAGTTTAGCCCATAAAGTAATCCATAAATAGAATCCCTCCCCTTCTTAGTCCTAGGCAACCCCAAAATAAAGTCCATAGAAATGTCAATCCAAGTTCTTTTAAGAATAGCACGCAAAAGTGTCTCCAAAGTTCTATTTACAACTTCAGTTTGTCCATCCGTTTGAGGATGACAAGTAGTAGATTACAACTTTATTGTGCAAAGTTTAGCCCATAAAAAATCCATAAATAGAATCCCTCCCCTTCTTAGTCCTAGGCAACCCCAAAATAAAGTCTATAGAAATGTCAATCCAAGTTCTTTTAAGAATAGCACGCAAAAGTGTTCTCAAAGTTCTATTTACAACTTCAGTTTGTCCATCCGTTTGAGGATGACAAGTAGTAGATTACAACTTATTGTGCAAAGTTTAGCCCATAAAGTAATCCATAAATAGAATCCCTCCCCTTCTTAGTCCTAGGCAACCCCAAAATAAGTCCATAGAAATGTCAATCCAAGTTCTTTTAAGAATAGCACGCAAACGTGTTCTCAAAGTTCTATTACAACTTCGGTTTGTCCATCCGTTTGAGGATGACAAGTAGTAGATTACAACTTTATTGTGCAAAGTTTAGCCCATAAGTAATCCATAAATAGAATCCCTCCCCTTCTTAGTCCTAGTGCAAACCCCAAATAAAGTCCATAGAAATGTCAATCCAAGTTCTTTTAAGAATAGCACGCAAAAGTGTTCCCAAAGTTCTATTTACAACTTCGGTTTGTCCATCCGTTGAGGATGACAAGTAGTAGATTACAACTTTATTGTGCAAAGTTTAGCCCATAAAGTAATCCATAAATAGAATCCCTCCCTTCTTAGTCATAGGCAACCCCAAAATAAGTCCATAGAAATGTCAATCCAAGTTCTTTAAGAATAGCACGCAAAACGTGTCTCAAAGTTCTATTTACAACTTCAGTTTGTCCATCCGTTTGAGGATGACAAGTAGTAGATTACAACTTTATTGTGCAAAGTTTAGCCCATAAAGTAATCCATAAATAGAATCCCTCCCCTTCGGGGGGGTGCCTCCTCCCGGCCCGAACGGAAAAGAACGGGGGGGACAGGGCGAGGGACGGGAGGGGTGGGGGGGCCGAGGACCGAAGAAGGGAGGGATTCATATGGATGTTTATGGGCTAAACTTGCACAATAAGTGTGAACACTACTTGGCATCTCCTCAAACGGAGGGACAAACTGAAGTTGGTAATAGAACTTTGGAAACACGTTGCGTGCTATTCTTAAAAGAACTTGGATTGACATTTCTATGGACTTTATTTTGGGGTTGCCTAGCTACAGAAGGGGAGGGATTCTATTTATGGATTACTTTATGGGCTAAACTTTTGCACAATAAAGTTGTAATCTACTACTTGTCATCCTCAAACGGAGGGACAAACTGAAGTTGTAAATAGAACTTTGGGAACACTTTTGCGTGCTATTCTTAAAAGAACTTGGATGACATTTCTGGACTTATTTTGGGGTTGCTTAGGACAAGAAGGGGAGGATTCTATTTATGGATTACTGTATGGGCTAAACTTTGCACAATAAGTTGTAATCTACACAACTTGTCATCCTCAAACGGATGGACAAACTGAGTTGTAAATAGAACTTTGAGAACACGTTTGCGTGCTATTCTTAAAAGAACTTGGATTGACATTTCTATGGACTTATTTTGGGGTTGCCTAGGACTAAGAAGGGGAGGGATTCTATTTATGGATTACTTTATGGGCTAAACTTTGCACAATAAAGTTGTAATCTACTACTTGTCATCCTCAAACGGATGGACAAACTGAAGTTGTAAATAGAACTTTGGGAACACTTTTGCGTGCTATTCTTAAAAGAACTTGGATTGACATTTCTATGGACTTTATTTGGGGTTGCCTAGGACTAAGAAGGGGAGGGATTCTATTTATGGATTACTTTATGGGCTAAACTTTGCACAATAAAGTTGTAATCTACTACTTGTCATCCTCAAACGGATGGACAAACTGAAGTTGTAAATAGAACTTTGGAGAACACTTTTGCGTGCTATTCTTAAAAGAACTTGGATTGACATTTCTATGGACTTTATTTTGGGGTTGCCTAGGACTAAGAAGGGGAGGGATTCTATTTATGGATTACTTTATGGGCTAAACTTTGCACAATAAAGTTGTAATCTACTACTTGTCATCCTCAAACGGATGGACAAACTGAAGTTGTAAATAGAACTTTGAGAACACTTTTGCGTGCTATTCTTAAAAGAACTTGGATTGACATTTCTATGGACTTTATTTTGGGGTTGCCTAGGACTAAGAAGGGGAGGGATTCTATTTATGGATTACTTTATGGGCTAAACTTTGCACATAAAGTTGTAATCTACTACTTGTCATCCTCAAACGGATGGACAACTGAAGTTGTAAATAGAACTTTGGGAACACTTTTGCGTGCTATTCTTAAAAGAACTTGGATTGACATTTCTATGGACTTTATTTTGGGGTTGCCTAGGACTAAGAAGGGGAGGGATTCTATTTATGGATTACTTTATGGGCTAAACTTTGCACAATAAAGTTGTAATCTACTACTTGTCATCCTCAAACGGATGGACAAACTGAAGTTGTAAATAGAACTTTGGGAACACTTTTGCGTGCTATTCTTAAAAGAACTTGGATTGACATTTCTATGGACTTTATTTTGGGGTTGCCTAGGACTAAGAAGGGGAGGGATTCTATTTATGGATTACTTTATGGGCTAAACTTTGCACAATAAAGTTGTAATCTACTACTTGTCATCCTCAAACGGATGGACAAACTGAAGTTGTAAATAGAACTTTGGAGAACACTTTTGCGTGCTATTCTTAAAAGAACTTGGATTGACATTTCTATGGACTTTATTTTGGGGTTGCCTAGGACTAAGAAGGGGAGGGATTCTATTTATGGATTACTTTATGGGCTAAACTTTGCACAATAAAGTTGTAATCTACTACTTGTCATCCTCAAACGGATGGACAAACTGAAGTTGTAAATAGAACTTTGAGAACACTTTTGCGTGCTATTCTTAAAAGAACTTGGATTGACATTTCTATGGACTTTATTTTGGGGTTGCCTAGGACTAAGAAGGGGAGGGATTCTATTTATGGATTACTTTATGGGCTAAACTTTGCACAATAAAGTTGTAATCTACTACTTGTCATCCTCAAACGGATGGACAAACTGAAGTTGTAAATAGAACTTTGGGAACACTTTTGCGTGCTATTCTTAAAAGAACTTGGATTGACATTTCTATGGACTTTATTTTGGGGTTGCCTAGGACTAAGAAGGGGAGGGATTCTATTTATGGATTACTTTATGGGCTAAACTTTGCACAATAAAGTTGTAATCTACTACTTGTCATCCTCAAACGGATGGACAAACTGAAGTTGTAAATAGAACTTGGGAACACTTTTGCGTGCTATTCTTAAAAGAACTTGGATTGACATTTCTATGGACTTTATTTTGGGGTTGCCTAGGACTAAGAAGGGGAGGGATTCTATTTATGGATTACTTTATGGGCTAAACTTTGCACAATAAAGTTGTAATCTACTACTTGTCATCCTCAAACGGATGGACAAACTGAAGTTGTAAATAGAACTTTGGGAACACTTTGCGTGCTATTCTTAAAAGAACTTGGATTGACATTTCTATGGACTTTATTTTGGGGTTGCCTAGGACTAAGAAGGGGAGGGATTCTATTTATGGATTACTTTATGGGCTAAACTTTGCACAATAAAGTTGTAATCTACTACTTGTCATCCTCAAACGGATGGACAAACTGAAGTTGTAAATAGAACTTTGGAGAACACGTTTGCGTGCTATTCTTAAAAGAACTTGGATTGACATTTCTATGGACTTTATTTTGGGGTTGCCTAGGACTAAGAAGGGGAGGGATTCTATTTATGGATTACTTTATGGGCTAAACTTTGCACAATAAAGTTGTAATCTACTACTTGTCATCCTCAAACGGATGGACAAACTGAAGTTGTAAATAGAACTTTGGGAACACGTTTGCGTGCTATTCTTAAAAGAACTTGGATTGACATTTCTATGGACTTTATTTTGGGGTTGCCTAGGACTAAGAAGGGGAGGGATTCTATTTATGGATTACTTTATGGGCTAAACTTTGCACAATAAAGTTGTAATCTACTACTTGTCATCCTCAAACGGATGGACAAACTGAAGTTGTAAATAGAACTTTGGGAACACTTTTGCGTGCTATTCTTAAAAGAACTTGGATTGACATTTCTATGGACTTTATTTTGGGGTTGCCTAGGACTAAGAAGGGGAGGGATTCTATTTATGGATTACTTTATGGGCTAAACTTTGCACAATAAAGTTGTAATCTACTACTTGTCATCCTCAAACGGATGGACAAACTGAAGTTGTAAATAGAACTTTGGGAACACTTTTGCGTGCTATTCTTAAAAGAACTTGGATTGACATTTCTATGGACTTTATTTTGGGGTTGCCTAGGACTAAGAAGGGGAGGGATTCTATTTATGGATTACTTTATGGGCTAAACTTTGCACAATAAAGTTGTAATCTACTACTTGTCATCCTCAAACGGATGGACAAACTGAAGTTGTAAATAGAACTTTGGGAACACTTTTGCGTGCTATTCTTAAAAGAACTTGGATTGACATTTCTATGGACTTTATTTTGGGGTTGCCTAGGACTAAGAAGGGGAGGGATTCTATTTATGGATTACTTTATGGGCTAAACTTTGCACAATAAAGTTGTAATCTACTACTTGTCATCCTCAAACGGATGGACAAACTGAAGTTGTAAATAGAACTTTGGGAACACTTTTGCGTGCTATTCTTAAAAGAACTTGGATTGACATTTCTATGGACTTTATTTTGGGGTTGCCTAGGACTAAGAAGGGGAGGGATTCTATTTATGGATTACTTTATGGGCTAAACTTTGCACAATAAAGTTGTAATCTACTACTTGTCATCCTCAAACGGATGGACAAACTGAAGTTGTAAATAGAACTTTGGGAACACTTTTGCGTGCTATTCTTAAAAGAACTTGGATTGACATTTCTATGGACTTTATTTTGGGGTTGCCTAGGACTAAGAAGGGGAGGGATTCTATTTATGGATTACT
This sequence comes from Primulina eburnea, assembly GCF_022965805.1. NCBI lineage: Eukaryota > Viridiplantae > Streptophyta > Magnoliopsida > Lamiales > Gesneriaceae > Primulina > Primulina eburnea. The sequence goes on from NW_027331308.1 coordinate 187,817, forward strand.
TTATGGGCTAAACTTTGCACAATAAAGTTGTAATCTACTACTTGTCATCCTCAAACGGATGGACAAACTGAAGTTGTAAATAGAACTTTGGGAACACTTTTGCGTGCTATTCTTAAAAGAACTTGGATTGACATTTCTATGGACTTTATTTTGGGGTTGCCTAGGACTAAGAAGGGGAGGGATTCTATTTATGGATTACTTTATGGGCTAAACTTTGCACAATAAAGTTGTAATCTACTACTTGTCATCCTCAAACGGATGGACAAACTGAAGTTGTAAATAGAACTTTGAGAACACTTTTGCGTGCTATTCTTAAAAGAACTTGGATTGACATTTCTATGGACTTTATTTTGGGGTTGCCTAGGACTAAGAAGGGGAGGGATTCTATTTATGGATTACTTTATGGGCTAAACTTTGCACAATAAAGTTGTAATCTACTACTTGTCATCCTCAAACGGATGGACAAACTGAAGTTGTAAATAGAACTTTGGGAACACTTTTGCGTGCTATTCTTAAAAGAACTTGGATTGACATTTCTATGGACTTTATTTTGGGGTTGCCTAGGACTAAGAAGGGGAGGGATTCTATTTATGGATTACTTTATGGGCTAAACTTTGCACAATAAAGTTGTAATCTACTACTTGTCATCCTCAAACGGATGGACAAACTGAAGTTGTAAATAGAACTTTGGGAACACTTTTGCGTGCTATTCTTAAAAGAACTTGGATTGACATTTCTATGGACTTTATTTTGGGGTTGCCTAGGACTAAGAAGGGGAGGGATTCTATTTATGGATTACTTTATGGGCTAAACTTTGCACAATAAGTTGTAATCTACTACTTGTCATCCTCAAACGGATGGACAAACTGAAGTTGTAAATAGAACTTTGGGAACACTTTTGCGTGCTATTCTTAAAAGAACTTGGATTGACATTTCTATGGACTTTATTTTGGGGTTGCCTAGGACTAAGAAGGGGAGGGATTCTATTTATGGATTACTTTATGGGCTAAACTTTGCACAATAAAGTTGTAATCTACTACTTGTCATCCTCAAACGGATGGACAAACTGAAGTTGTAAATAGAACTTTGAGAACACTTTTGCGTGCTATTCTTAAAAGAACTTGGATTGACATTTCTATGGACTTTATTTTGGGTTGCCTAGGACTAAGAAGGGGAGGGATTCTATTTATGGATTACTTTATGGGCTAAACTTTGCACAATAAAGTTGTAATCTACTACTTGTCATCCTCAAACGGATGGACAAACTGAAGTTGTAAATAGAACTTTGGGAACACTTTTGCGTGCTATTCTTAAAAGAACTTGGATTGACATTTCTATGGACTTTATTTTGGGTTGCCTAGGACTAAGAAGGGGAGGGATTCTATTTATGGATTACTTTATGGGCTAAACTTTGCACAATAAAGTTGTAATCTACTACTTGTCATCCTCAAACGGATGGACAAACTGAAGTTGTAAATAGAACTTTGGGAACACTTTTGCGTGCTATTCTTAAAAGAACTTGGATTGACATTTCTATGGACTTTATTTGGGGTTGCCTAGGACTAAGAAGGGGAGGGATTCTATTATGGATTACTTTATGGGCTAACTTTGCACAATAAAGTTGTAATCTACTACTTGTCATCCTCAAACGGATGGACAAACTGAAGTTGTAAATAGAACTTTGGGAACACTTTTGCGTGCTATTCTTAAAAAGAACTTGGATTGACATTTCTATGGACTTTATTTGGGGTTGCCTAGGACTAGAAAAGGGGAGGGATTCTATTTATGGATTACTTATGGGCTAAACTTTGCACAATAAAGTTGTAATCTAATCCTTGTCATCCTCAAATGGATGGACCAAACCTGAAGTTTGTAATAGAACTTGAGATACACGTTTGCGTGCAATCTTAAAAGAACTTGGATGGACATTTCTATGGCTTTATTTTTGGGGTTGCTGGACTAAGAAGGGAGGGATTCTATTTATGGATTTTATGGGCTAAACTTTGCACATAAAGTTGTAAACTACTACTTGTCATCCTCAAACGGATGGACAAACGAAGTTGTAATAGAACTTTGGAACACTTGTTGCGTGCTATTTAAAAGAACTTGGATTGACATTTCTATGGACTTTTTTTGGTTGCCTAGGACTAGAAGGAGGGATTCTATTTATGGATTACTTTTATGGGCTAAACTTTGCACAATAAATTGTAATCTATACTTGTCATCCTCAAACGGATGACAAAAACTGAATGTGTAAATAGAACTTTGGGAACACTTTTGCGTGCATTCTTAAAGAACTTGGATTGACATTTCTATGGACTTTATTTTGGGGTGCCTAGGACTAAGAAA